>NC_091180.1:16121464-16421464 GCF_040958095.1 Procambarus clarkii | reverse complement strand
TTGGATTAAAACCATCCGGTTCCCACTTTACATTGTACTACTCTCCAGGGAGCTCTCAACATGAAAGTTTGCATTGCCTGCGCAATGGCCAATCTTAGGCAAGTAGCCTTGTATTCCTTTATGCACGATTCAACCCCAAGAGAATATTACATTAGATACAATGAGCAAGAACACTCCACTGGATGTTGGGTTCTGCCATACATAGTTACTGTACCGTATTATCATCCATGAGAAGCATTTCCGTCGATGGCAAGTTCGACGTCTATATTTTGTCCGTTCTGCCCGAGTAAGTAAGTAATGGCTTTGCAAGAATGTAAAAATATAAGTAATGTAATCTCACCGACCCATTGTACCTTCTTGTAAATAATGCTACATAACCTTCCCGCCTTGGTGCCTTCTTTTGATAATTACTTGTTGTAAATAAAATATTATTAATATTATTATTTTACTTGGAAGAGTTAGTCATGATGTCAGCAATTAAGTGCTGCTTTATGCATAAAGAGAAAATTATATTACACAAAGTATTTAGGTATTAATTAACATACGTACATTAATGTTATCTAATTAAATAATAATATAGTTAAAATTGTGTTTGTGTCAATTAAAGGTTAACAATTTCACATGAATGACATACTTAGATCACGGCAAGTATTTGCCATGGCTGTCTGTGGGTATCAACACGGCAGGTTGTAGAGTATACATGGGGGTGTCCTCTTCACCCCTCTCTCGGTCACCTGTACCTCAATAGAATTCTTGGTGACTCGGATACTTTTGATATCGTTCGCCTTATGCGTTTTTGTTCTCGTATTGGCATCCTTGGTGATATTTAGCGCCCTCTGATTATTCTGCACATTTGATGGTGCTACATAGCCTTCCCGGTTTGGTGCCTTCTTTTGATAATTACTTACTTCACCCCTCTCTTGTCACCCTCGCTTCGTCTCCCCCCCCCCTTCTCTTTCTTCTTCTCTCTTCAAACGTCCCCCCCCTCTCCTCATTTCTCTTTTCTATTTCCCTCTCTTCCAGCCTCCCCTTCTTCCTCATCTTGCCTCCAACTTTGAACAGCTAGACATTTCCATCTATATGTGCTAGAAGGGGTAGCAACGGTGCCCCTTCTAGCACTGCTGGCTACCCCCCGTCTGTATCTCCCTTACCCACATTCCCCCTTTCTCTTCCTTCTTCCTCCCTTCCCATCCGCACTCTTTTCCTTCACTCCCCTTTTTCCGCCCCCTTCATTTCCTCTCCCATCTCTCCTTTATCCTCCCCCCTCTCTACACTTCTCACACCCTACACCCCTCCCCCCCACCACTCCCTCTCTCTCCACCCTTTCTCTCCCCTCTTCCCTGCCTGGCCTCCAACATTGAGCAGACATTACCATTTAATACTGAATGATCCTTCACTATCGATAACGAAACTGCCTGGCTTCAGAGATAACACATTGCAAATTGATTGTAAGCTATTTAACGTTAGTAACGAGAGGGAGTTCAAGATAATTAAGCTATCTATGGCAGGGTTTCCAATATTCAACAGTTCAACTTGCAAGGTGGCTGGATGACCAGTTACTGACTTATTCCTGTCACTTGTCATGTGGTCGAGTTGATCAACAATGATAGCACTTCCCGCCCCTCACTGTAGCGAGAAGAGGTGCATCACAGTATATGGTGTGTGTGTGTGATCCTGCTTTCACGTTGTGAACTGTGTATTTGTTGAAGCCTAGTTAATTTAGGAGCAAGCAGAGTATGAGGGTTGTGTGAGTAGCGTTAGTGTCATGTCACAACGTACTAGCTGCCAGGGTGACAGGAAGTGCTACACTTGTCATCTTTACACACCTCGTCCAACACAAACATTTTAATATGAGTCGTGTTCCTTGAATTCATCCAGAGTCACTAGCACAGCTGCCTGTGTGCTCGCAAAGTTCACCTGATACAATATCTTTACCACGCACAAGCTTTAGTACGATCGTAAAAACGGGCTCGTTCTCTACTCATAATCGAGAATTCCGGGTTCGAATCCCGTGTGGGACACAAATAGCTGGGCGCGTTTTCTATCCCCTAATGCGCCTGTTCACCTAGCAGTAAGTACCCAGGAGGCAATCAGCTTGTTGGGGAGGGAGGGGTGCACCCAGGGGGATGGTCAGTAGTTTGACCTTGGAGTGAGGGGGGGGGTGCCTCCATATAAGCCTAACATACACTAGTACCTGTCCTCTAACAAAATTAACAATTATTATAAGATTGCGTTCAAACATTCTAACTTGGATGCTGGGTATATCTAATTATTTCCTCATACTAAAAACTTTGGACGGTATTGGACATCGCTGCAGCTATGGTTCACACGGAACTATTTTGTATTTTGACGAATAATGTTGTTATCGTCAAAATATTTGCTTAACATGTAATTTTAACTTTTTCACACAACTTTTTCTCACGCAACACCTAATAGTTTACAGATGCGACAGTGTGAAATGGAGGCGATAGTAAAGAGGCGTTTGGAATAGAGGAGGAATAGTGTGTGTGAGAGTGAGGGGAGAATGAGGGAACACTGAGTTAAGGAACGATGTGAGAGTGAGGGGAAGTATGAGTGCAGGAACAATATGAGAGTGAGGGGAGAAAGTGGGCGAGAGGAGAGAGGGGTGAGTGAGGTAAGAGAGAGAGAGAGAGAGAGAGGGGAGAGGAGAGCATATAAGCAGTAGGAACAACTAAAGTGTTGAATGTTGACATCCTTCGTCACCAAACACGAGTGTTACCATCAACTCTCAGAGTGATCAGCTCACTACTCTTAGTGCAGCCCACCACGCCCACTCTTCCCTACACCACTACCCATGACCCCACACCTGCCAGGCGGTGGGCAGCCCACCACGCCCACTCTTCCCTACAGCACTACCCATGACCCCACACCTGCCAGGCGGTGGGCAGCCCACCACGTCCACTCTTCCCTACACCACTACCCATGACCCCACACCTGCCAGGCGGTGGGCAGCCCACCACGTCCACTCTTCCCTACACCACTACCCATGACCCCACACCTGCCAGGCGGTGGGCAGCCCAACACGTCCACTCTTCCCTACACCACTACCCATGACCCCACACCTGCCAGGCGGTGGGCAGCCCAACACGTCCACTCTTCCCTACACCACTACCCATGACCCCACACCTGCCAGGCGGTGGGCAGCCCAACACGTCCACTCTTCCCTACACCACTACCCATGACCCCACACCTGCCAGGCGGTGGGCAGCCCAACACGTCCAGGGGCCCTGGTAAGAGACTGTCAAGTTGTCCAGGGGCCCTGGTAAGTGACTGTCAAGTTGTCCAGGGGCCCTGGTAAGTGACTGTCAAGTTCTCCAGGGGCCCTGGTAAGTGACTGTCAAGTTCTCCAGGGGCCCTGGTAAGTGACTGTCAAGTTCTCCAGGGGCCCTGGTAAGTGACTGTCAAGTTCTCCAGGGGCCCTGGTAAGTGACTGTCAAGTTCTCCAGGGGCCCTGGTAAGAGACTGTCAAGTTGTCCAGGGGCCCTGGTAAGAGACTGTCAAGTTGTCCAGGGGCCCTGGTAAGAGTGTCAAGTTGTCCAGGGGCCCTGGTAAGAGACTGTCAAGTTCTCCAGGGGCCCTGGTAAGAGACTGTCAAGTTGTCCAGGGGCCCTGGTAAGAGACTGTCAAGTTGCTGAACTTATCGAGACTTAACTGGCGCCCTTCTTGATCCAGCAGACTTCCTGCTCTCTTCTTGCTAGACTGGGTCTTTTCATTTGCATAGAGTGTTTACACAGATTAAGTTTGACTCTGAGGATATCAAAGAGATATTTATTTCTGGTGTGGTGATAATGGGTCCTATTACATCTGTCCATGGAGAGTTTCAGAGCAGATTTGCATTTAAGAACAGGGTTTTGTAAATGTAACTGACACAAGAAAATGTGTGGAGTGAGTTTATGTTTTAAATTGCTAACTTTATTGTGCACGCTACCCTCACCCTGAGGCAGCTTACCCTCCACTCACACCTCACCCTGGGGCAGCTTACCCTCCCCCACACCTCACCCTGGGGCAGCTTACCCTCCACTCACACCTCACCCTGGGGCAGCTTACCCTCCCCCACACCTCACCCTGGGGCAGCTTACCCTCCCCCACACCTCACCCTGGGGCAGCTTACCCTCCCCCACACCTCACCCTGGGGCAGCTTACCCTCCCTCACACCTCACCCTGGTGCAGCTTACCCTCCCTCACACCTCACCCTGGGGCAGCTTACCCTCCCTCACACCTCACCCTGGGGCAGCTTACCCTCCCCCACACCTCACCCTGGGGCAGCTTACCCTCCCTCACACCTCACCCTGGGGCAGCTTACCCTCTCTCACACCTCACCCTGGGGCAGCTTACCCTCACTCACACCTCACCCTGGTGCAGCTTACCCTCCCTCACACCTCACCCTGGGACAGCTTACCCTCTCTCACACCTCACCCTGGGGCAGCTTACCCTCCCTCACACCTCACCCTGGGGCAGCTTACCCTCCCCCCCAACCTCACCCTGGGACAGCTTACCTCCCCCACACCTCACCCTGGGGCAGCTTACCCTCCCTCACACCTCACCCTGGGACACCTTACCCTCCCCCCCCACCTCACCCTGGGACAGCTTACCCTCCCCCACACCTCACCCTGGGGCAGCTTACCCTCCCTCACACCTCACCCTGGGGCAGCTTACCCTCTCTCACACCTCACCCTGGGGCAGCTTACCCTCACTCACACCTCACCCTGGGGCAGCTTACCCTCCTCCACACCTCACCCTGGGACACCTTACCCTCCCCCCACCTCACCCTGGGGCAGCTTACCCTCCCCCCCAACCTCACCCTGGGGCAGCTTACCCTCCCCCAGGGAGGGTAAGGAGGTGGTTGGGGATTTAAACCTCAAAAAGGTGATCTGGGTGTTGCAGCAGACTTTTACTGGCGTACAGGCGGACAACGTGCCCAACCACTCCCTGACAGAAGAAGCCGACCTCGGCAGCTACACTCCGGCCACCGTTGGTCGACCAGCAATGGACACTGGAGTGCTTGGAATTTACCTAGATCACCCTGCACGCCTCTTGATCTTTGAGAGGGGGTTCAGCATCATCTTTTTAGAGGTGCAGCTCCAAAACTGGCCTCGTTTTCTTGAGTACACACCCTACTTAAGCCACCGTGGCTCCCCACTCTCTCCTTGTTTGGAATGACCTCAAAAATCCCCCTTTATGTGAATTAGAGTGTACTGTCACCTTATATGCAGCCGTGACCCCCCCCCCCCCCCCTCTCTCTCTCTCTCACTCACTTTCTGGGAATCCCCACCAGGACCAGAGCAAAAGCCAGCTAACATATACAACATTTATTATATATATAAATCTATATAATAAAAACATAGAATAAGCAATATGACTATACAACACTCTGAACTGCTACATCCCGGTAGCATTCCAATATCATATCCTGGCTTCACCAACTGTCCATATCAAGTGACTGTACAACTCTTGGCTCACCACTTACTACTCCCTCACTGCTTGGGGCTCAAATCCTGTCAAACAACACTGTATCCTCAACCCTAAAAGTATATGAAACTCAGCTTGGGGCTGACATACCTGAAACATCTACAAACGTATCTCCCCAACATAAGAAGAAATCAATCTCTCACCTTACACTGCGTCTTACATGACAATAAGCATTCAAGAACTCCCCTTATACAATCATGTGTCCACAATGAACCTCTGTTGTGCTCCTAAAGGCTCACCGCCGATGTATATATCAAGGTCCTCCAAGATAACAGGAATGGCACTTCTGCAGCTCTCTCAATCTGCTGCACAAAGAAGTTCTACTCCAACATCAGCTACGCTTCTTCACTGCTTCCACAAGGAAACGTGTAGCTCCCGTACACTGCTTGAAGTCAACTCCTTACTATGGAGTTCTGCTCTACCTTAGAGTTCACCATACACTTCCTCTTCTCCAGCCTCAAAGTTCCTCCATTAACTTCTCCAATTTCGAAGTTCCTCCATTAAATTCTTCCCAGACAAGCCCGCTGCGCTGCTGGGGGCCGCCGCCCCTCTGTCACTCCTTCACTTCCATTGAGTGCCGTGGAATAGATCCCCTGATCTATGGTGTATCAAACAAAATCAGCAGACTTCTAGGTGTTACTACTGCTCGGCTTAGACTCGGTTACAAGTATCTCTGGGAATTCTCATTATTTGCTGATGTAGAAATGACCAAATGTAAACTGTGTCAACAAAATTATTCGCACACCCTCCGTCACTATGTGATGGAGTGCGAAAAGACTCGTGAATTTAGAGACAATTCTATAACCAATGTTCCAACGATGTGTAAATATTTCATTCAAAATGATCTGCTACCAGAAATGTTAGCCAAATATCCCCAGTTTGCTAACTGTAGGTAGTAACTGAGTGATTGTAACCTATCCACCGCTGCTTACTGGATGGGGGGCGGTGTGCAGGACAAACATATCAATTGTGACATTAGCTCTCCACATATGTCAGTTGCTTAACTTAAAAACTGTACTTGAGGTCGATCTCGAACCCATTGTTGATGTGACGACTTATACTGAATTTTGTAACTAGTTCATCAAAATTGTAACTTGCTTAGCTAAATGAATTGTGGGGTTAAGTCCCTGAGCCCATTATGTGTCTCTGTAACCCTTTCCACTACCGCCCACAAGATGGGTATGGGGTGCATAATAAATGAACTAAACTAACTAAAAAAAAACTCTCTCCAGCATGTCCTCTCAACTTAAATTTCCTATTTGAGCTCAATGGCCCAATAAAATTACTACCCTATACATACACATGTTCACTGTGATCGCTGGGCACGCCATCAAACACTGGTAGCTAGTCTAACAAATGATTAAACAGGCTCACCGCAGGGATCTATGGCGTAGGGACACTCAGGCCCCCCCGGTCCTCAACAATGGCGCTCACACAGGCCGCCCACATAAATCGCTATAGGCCTGCTTCACAAGGCTTCTTCAAGTCCTGACTTGAGTACACGGCGTCGCCCGGCAGGCTCCATAACAGGAACGCCTGCTTGCTTCCTTCCTCTTGAAGAACCAACACAATTAGAGTTCCACAAAGGCGCCACCAACACTCACTTCCAGGTCGCTTCTAATATACGCAAATCACAAAGAAATGGTGTACCATGTCCCCAACAGCTTCCTCACACTTGCAAACACGCAGCCTTCACTCCAGCGCTAATACAGAGAACTATATTCTTCCTCCTCCCAGGAGATCAACGAAGTACGACCACCTCTGACGCCTGCTGTGACTCAAGTGAGGTCACGACGTCCTGCTAGTGTCACGTCACCAAAGAATCGACATCTCATTTCGTGTCACATATTTCCAGACGCTCATCCTCTGCTCGTGTTTTTAAATTATTCACTGACGTTTATTATATATTTTCTTTCTCTAATCTCTTAATCTCAGGTCCAGAAAGCAGAGTAACTCTCACTGGGTAGACTCATTCCACCCAGGCTACATGGAGTCATAACACTTTACCTGTGAGTACTTAGCTTTTAATGTACATATGACAGGAAGTCCCTCAGTCACTACCTGTCGCCGTCAGGTAGTGAGCTTGGTTGAGATTTACTGGCCTCTGAGCCAAGTACTGGAACCGGCTAGGTTATTCAGCACCATCTAGTGCTTTACGGTCAGGTTTGCAAGTACTGCTCGGCGCCCAGGTGCGAATGGATTTAAAGAATGGTGCCCAAGCGTCCAGCATGGCCCAGGATTCGAACCTAGGTCCTCTTACTCCATAATGCGGGGTGATACCCTCTACACTACTAGCTGCCTCCTCTTAGATATTTCATGCATCAGCAAATATCGATTATTTTGCCAATTCAGTGTTGTTAGAGAGAGAAAATGCGAGGCTTTCATAACAGGAGAACAAGGTGTAATACTGAGAACACCTGAGCAGGCCAAACACACCTGCAGTGTTCATACACTTATATGTCAACACTACCACCAGTCTTTATCACATGCCGAGCCTAACTAATATTACCTCACATACACCACCTCATCTCACCACACATACATCACCTCATCTCGCATACACCACCTCATCTCACATACACCACCTCATCTCACATACACCACCTCATCTCACCTCACATACATCACATCATCTCACCACACATACATCACCTCATCTCATCTCGCCTCACATACATCATCTCATCTCACCTCACATACATCACCTCATCTCATCTCGCCTCACATACATCATCTCATCTCACCTCACATACATCACCTCATCTCATCTCGCCTCACATACATCATCTCATCTCACCTCACATACATCACCTCATGTGATCCCAACCACTTGCATGTTATAATAATAATAATATTTTATTTACAAGAAGGTACACTGGGTTTGTCAGATTACAATAGTGATTTTTGTACATTGAGACAAAGTGACTAACACGCAGTGTTTGAGAGAGGTTCTAAGTCTAAGATATCAGGTAAGGTGAAAAGGCACAGTGTAGCAAAGTTTTATATCAACAATATCAATTGACGGAGGTGATTACACTGGTAAAGATGAAGTACTTAGTCTTAAGTGCTAATGTTGGGGAAGTGGGTAGTACAAGAACAGTGTGAGTTTGAAGCACGAGGTAGGAAACTATGAGGAAGTAATTAGGTACTTTTTTGTTGCACTTTTGAACAAGGTATTGGATGAAACATTGTTGAATTCATCAGGAAGTGAGTTCCATGGACTGGGCCCTTTTATTCGCATGGGGTGTTTGCATAGATTTAGCTGTTTGTACAACCATATGTTTATACAAACATATGTTATACAAACATACCCATACTGTTATACAAACTGACCCAATGGTGCGACATATGTTATAGAAACTTTTCAACGTCTTTGCATGAGTGTATGTGTTACTATGTATTTAGCGAACGAGCACTTGTATGTGAGAGTGTATGTGTATGAATGACCTTGGGTGTGGTAGAGAGCGCAGTCGGAAACGTCAGCGTCAATTCCCACAGCAGGATCAAAGCTTTTGGGCAACGTTTCTCCCCACCTGATGCCTCTGTTCACCTAGCATTAAATAAGTACCCGGGAGTAAGACAACTGTTGAGTTTGTATCCTGGGGTGGGTCCGCTGGTCCTTCATACAGGCCTAAACGTATAAACATATACAGGCTGCCTGTCCCTGACAAAACTAATTAGTATTAAACGAGGCTGCAGATGCTGGCCAAGCTATTGGTCCGTACTAGACAGTTCTTATTTATATTAACTCAAAGTCACCATGTGTATAACTTACGCTGGAAACAATCAAGCGATCCCATGTTTATTATGTTACCCCCAGCTCGTCCTCAGAGCAAGTCCATTCCATCCAGCGGTCGACCCCAAAGAAGCATTCATTAAATTTTAACATGTTGTTCATTCGGAATAGGAATTTTTTCAAATGTAAATTATTATTGTTATATATTAGCATATTGTGCATATTTAGGCATTGATTAGGTTAGGTTATGTGTTTAGGTTCCCTTGGCGATTATTTGTATTGATAGTATGCTGGTGAAGCATTTACAGCGTTGTGGTTCGAACAAAAGTCGTCAGCGAGGCACTTGTTCCAGCCCGTCCTCCAAACAAAGATCAAAGTCCATTCCATCCACCCGCCAAACCCCCATGTTGTTTATGAATGAAAAACGGTTTACACACGACTCAAATATTCATAAACAGGAGGTTTGGCGGATGCATGGAATCACTTTTGGTCTTTATTTATGAAGACGGGCTGGTTACCCAGTAATTTGTTAAACAAATTAACAACCCTGTTTCCAAACTAGTATTTACCCAGGTCTTTCGTGATTTAAACTTCTCCAGTTTATATGCATTGTGTTCTGTGTTGGAATTAAAACCTTATTGATATCTCCTTTGTTATACTCTTCACCAATTTATATACAACATTTATGTCATGTCTCATTCTTCGTCCTTCTAGAGAATGTAGATAAAGCTTTTTGAATCTCTTCATATGGAAGGATTCTAATTGCTGGGATTAACTTTGTCATTCTTCTCCGTTCGTGTTAAGGAGAATTTATGTTCATTGTATAGTCTGAAGAGGAAATATGACCGGCATGATCTGTATGAGGTCTAGCAAGAGTAAGATAACCTGAAGACTAACACCGGGTGTTAAGATAACCTGAAGACTAACACCGGGTGTTAAGATAACCTGAAGACTAACACCGGGTGTTTTGTTGCTAACACGTCAACAAATATATTCCAGTGTCTTATTTTCTTTATTTTCTACATTTATCCTTTTTCTGGCTTAAGATTCCTATTAATCATGACACATTTTGTTCACATTCAGACTTTAAAATGTCAAAGTTTTGAAAACCTGTTTAAATCACCTTGTGGTGATTTGTATCATCTAAATTTCTATCCTGCTTTCTAGGTCGTCTTGGAACGATTTTATGTCTTCATCTGAATTTATTTCCTGTCATATATATTCAGCAAATTTGCAAGTATTGCTGTGCAATCACGTATGTGTCTACCGTATAATATTTGTACCGTATAATACGGTAAACACAACACTAGAGCACTCCACTAACAACAGTCTCTGACTTGACTCCATTTATAGTAACTTTGCTCTCTTTGAAATAACCAAGACTTAAGGTAAGTTAAAAAGCTTCGCCCCTCCAGTACCACGAGTCTCTGGTGAGGTACCGTATTATAGGCCTTGCTAACACCAAGATATAGAATGTGGCAATCCTTCCCGCTATCAACTGTTTGAAATATATTGGTGGAGAGAGTAACTTTGTTAAACATGAACGGCCTGGAGCACAACCATGTTGTCAACCTCATATTAAACTGTGTTTATCTACATGTAAACCAATATGGCTTTTGTGACTAACTCTAACAATGTTACTAGAATAGTCGTTAAGCTAACTGTACCATAGTACGAGGCTACCGATTTATTTCCCCTTCATAAAACTGGCCACCTCACTAACATGACTTTAGCGCCAAATTACAGGGATTTGGTACAACACTTTATGTCATGTTTGATAACATAGAAGCCTTTTAACTCAAACTGAAAATTTCTAAACGTGATGTTGACAATAACACTATTAAATATTTACAAAACCTAAAAAAACTCGCGATCTTGAAATTTCTGATAAAACGGAAATGCAGAACCTTTACGTGTAATTTTAGAGTATCATTGATTCAACTATTAAACAATTTTCTTGTATATTGACTTAATTCAGGCATCTGAAGACATTTCAACATTCACAAAGTACGCAGAAATTATGGTACAACATACATAGGGGCCTAACAGCTGAGTGGACAGCTCTTTGGATTCGTAGTCCTAAGGTTCTAGGTTCGACCCACAATGGAGGCGGAAACAAATGGGCAGAGTTTCTTTCACCCTGATGCCCCTATTTACTGCTCCTAACAGTAAATAGGTACCTGGGAGTTAGACAGCTGTTACGGGCTGCTTCTTGGGGGTGTTTAACAAAAAGGAGGCCTGGTCGAGGACCGGGCCGCGGGGACGCTAAGCCCCGAAATCATTAAGATAACTATGGAAAAGTATGACAGCAAATGAAAACAATATAGCAGAGTATATGGCAGCGTATGAAGTGGTTGCCCTAGTATACCTATAAATAATACACCTATAATTACATCTTTTCTTACTGGTATATAATTTTGTATCTAAATTATTCTAACTTTTCCTGGAAACTCTTTGTAGAGCTTCCTTGTTATGTGTAGCTCTTGTAGTGTATTATGTGTAGCCCTTGTAGTGTATTATGTGTAGCTCTTGTAGTGTATTATGTGTAGCCCTTGTAGTGTATTATGTGTAGCTCTTGTAGTATATTATGTGTAGCTCTTGTAGTGTATTGTTATGTGTAGCTCTTGTAGTGTATTATGTGTAGCTCTTGTAGTGTATTATGTGTAGCCCTTGTAGTGTATTATGTGTAGCTCTTGTAGTGTATTATGTGTAGCCCTTGTAGTGTATTATGTGTAGCTCTTGTAGTGTATTATGTGTAGCTCTTGTAGTGTATTATGTGTAGCCCTTGTAGTGTATTATGTGTAGCTCTTGTAGTATATTATGTGTAGCTCTTGTAGTGTATTGTTATGTGTAGCTCTTGTAGTGTATTATGTGTAGCTCTTGTAGTGTATTATGTGTAGCCCTTGTAGTGTATTATGTGTAGCCCTTGTAGTATATTATGTGTAGCCCTTGTAGTGTATTATGTGTAGCTCTTGTAGTGTATTGCTATGTGTAGCTCTTGTATTGTATTGTTATGTGTAGCCCTTGTAGTGTATTGTTATGTGTAGCTCTTGTATTGTATTGTTATGTGTAGCTCTTGTAGTGTATTATGTGTAGCCCTTGTAGTGTATTGTTATGTGTAGCTCTTGTAGTGTATTATGTGTAGCTCTTGTAGTGTATTGTTATGTGTAGCCCTTGTAGTGTATTATGTGTAGCCCTTGTAGTGTATTATGTGTAGCTCTTGTATTGTATTGTTATGTGTAGCTCTTGTAGTGTATTGTTATGTGTAGCTCTTGTAGTGTATTATGTGTAGCTCTTGTAGTGTATTATGTGTAGCCCTTGTATTGTATTGTTATGTGTAGCTCTTGTAGTGTATTGTTATGTGTAGCTCTTGTAGTGTATTATGTGTAGCTCTTGTATTGTATTGTTATGTGTAGCCCTTGTAGTGTATTATGTGTAGCCCTTGTAGTGTATTGTTATGTGTAGCTCTTGTAGTGTATTATGTGTAGCTCTTGTAGTGTATTGTTATGTGTAGCTCTTGTATTGTATTGTTATGTGTAGCTCTTGTATTGTATTGTTATGTGTAGCTCTTGTAGTGTATTATGTGTAGCCCTTGTAGTGTATTGTTATGTGTAGCTCTTGTAGTGTATTATGTGTAGCTCTTGTAGTGTATTGTTATGTGTAGCCCTTGTAGTGTATTATGTGTAGCCCTTGTAGTGTATTATGTGTAGCTCTTGTATTGTATTGTTATGTGTAGCTCTTGTAGTGTATTGTTATGTGTAGCTCTTGTAGTGTATTATGTGTAGCTCTTGTAGTGTATTATGTGTAGCTCTTGTATTGTATTGTTATGTGTAGCTCTTGTATTGTATTGTTATGTGTAGCTCTTGTATTGTATTGTTATGTGTAGCTCTTGTAGTGTATTATGTGTAGCCCTTGTAGTGTATTGTTATGTGTAGCTCTTGTAGTGTATTATGTGTAGCTCTTGTAGTGTATTATGTGTAGCTCTTGTAGTGTATTGTTATGTGTAGCCCTTGTAGTGTATTGTTATGTGTAGCCCTTGTAGTGTATTATGTGTAGCTCTTGTATTGTATTGTTATGTGTAGCTCTTGTAGTGTATTGTTATGTGTAGCCCTTGTAGTGTATTGTTATGTGTAGCTCTTGTATTGTATTGTTATGTGTAGCTCTTGTATTGTATTGTTATGTGTAGCTCTTGTAGTGTATTGTTATGTGTGGCCCTTGTAGTGTATTGTTATGTGTAGCTCTTGTATTGTATTGTTATGTGTAGCTCTTGTAGTGTATTATGTGTAGCTCTTGTAGTGTATTATGTGTAGCTCTTGTATTGTATTGTTATGTGTAGCCCTTGTAGTGTATTGTTATGTGTAGCCCTTGTAGTGTATTATGTGTAGCTCTTGTAGTGTATTATGTGTAGCTCTTGTATTGTATTGTTATGTGTAGCTCTTGTAGTGTATTATGTGTAGCTCTTGTAGTGTATTATGTGTAGCTCTTGTAGTGTATTATGTGTAGCTCTTGTAGTGTATTATGTGTAGCTCTTGTATTGTATTGTTATGTGTAGCTCTTGTAGTGTATTGTTATGTGTAGCCCTTGTAGTGTATTGTTATGTGTAGCCCTTGTAGTGTATTGTTATGTGTAGCTCTTGTAGTGTATTGTTATGTGTAGCTCTTGTAGTGTATTGTTATGTGTAGCCCTTGTAGTGTATTATGTGTAGCTCTTGTAGTGTATTATGTGTAGCCCTTGTAGTGTATTGTTATGTGTAGCTCTTGTAGTGTATTATGTGTAGCTCTTGTAGTGTATTATGTGTAGCTCTTGTAGTGTATTATGTGTAGCTCTTGTATTGTATTGTTATGTGTAGCCCTTGTAGTGTATTGTTATGTGTAGCTCTTGTAGTGTATTGTTATGTGTAGCCCTTGTAGTGTATTGTTATGTGTAGCTCTTGTAGTGTATTGTTATGTGTAGCCCTTGTAGTGTATTGTTATGTGTAGCCCTTGTAGTGTATTATGTGTAGCTCTTGTAGTGTATTGTTATGTGTAGCTCTTGTATTGTATTGTTATGTGTAGCTCTTGTAGTGTATTGTTATGTGTAGCTCTTGTATTGTATTGTTATGTGTAGCTCTTGTAGTGTATTATGTGTAGCCCTTGTAGTGTATTGTTATGTGTAGCTCTTGTAGTGTATTATGTGTAGCCCTTGTAGTGTATTATGTGTAGCTCTTGTAGTGTATTGTTATGTGTAGCTCTTGTATTGTATTGTTATGTGTAGCTCTTGTATTGTATTGTTATGTGTAGCCCTTGTAGTGTATTATGTGTAGCCCTTGTAGTGTATTGTTATGTGTAGCCCTTGTAGTGTATTGTTATGTGTAGCTCTTGTAGTGTATTATGTGTAGCCCTTGTAGTATATTATGTGTAGCCCTTGTAGTGTATTGTTATGTGTAGCCCTTGTAGTGTATTGTTATGTGTAGCCCTTGTAGTGTATTGTTATGTGTAGCTCTTGTAGTATATTATGTGTAGCCCTTGTAGTATATTATGTGTAGCCCTTGTAGTGTATTATGTGTAGCCCTTGTAGTATATTATGTGTAGCCCTTGTAGTATATTATGTGTAGCCCTTGCAGTGTATTATGTGTAGCTCTTGTAGTGTATTGTTATGTGTAGCCCTTGTATTGTATTGTTATGTGTAGCTCTTGTATTGTATTGTTATGTGTAGCCCTTGTAGTGTATTGTTATGTGTAGCTCTTGTAGTGTATTGTTATGTGTAGCTCTTGTATTGTATTGTTATGTGTAGCTCTTGTATTGTATTGTTATGTGTAGCCCTTGTAGTGTATTATGTGTAGCCCTTGTAGTGTATTGTTATGTGTAGCCCTTGTAGTGTATTGTTATGTGTAGCTCTTGTATTGTATTGTTATGTGTAGCTCTTGTAGTGTATTATGTGTAGCCCTTGTAGTGTATTGTTATGTGTAGCTCTTGTAGTGTATTATGTGTAGCCCTTGTAGTGTATTATGTGTAGCTCTTGTATTGTATTGTTATGTGTAGCTCTTGTATTGTATTGTTATGTGTAGCTCTTGTATTGTATTGTTATGTGTAGCTCTTGTATTGTATTGTTATGTGTAGCCCTTGCAGTGTATTATGTGTAGCTCTTGTAGTGTATTGTTATGTGTAGCCCTTGTATTGTATTGTTATGTGTAGCTCTTGTATTGTATTGTTATGTGTAGCCCTTGCAGTGTATTATGTGTAGCTCTTGTAGTGTATTGTTATGTGTAGCCCTTGTATTGTATTGTTATGTGTAGCTCTTGTAGTGTATTATGTGTAGCCCTTGTAGTGTATTATGTGTAGCTCTTGTATTGTATTGTTATGTGTAGCTCTTGTAGTGTATTGTTATGTGTAGCTCTTGTAGTGTATTATGTGTAGCTCTTGTATTGTATTGTTATGTGTAGCTCTTGTAGTGTATTATGTGTAGCTCTTGTAGTGTATTGTTATGTGTAGCTCTTGTAGTGTATTGTTATGTGTAGCTCTTGTAGTGTATTATGTGTAGCCCTTGTAGTGTATTGTTATGTGTAGCCCTTGTAGTGTATTATGTGTAGCCCTTGTAGTGTATTATGTGTAGCCCTTGTAGTGTATTATGTGTAGCCCTTGTAGTGTATTATGTGTAGCTCTTGTAGTGTATTATGTTTAGCCCTTGTAGTGTATTATGTGTAGCTCTTGTAGTGTATTGTTATGTGTAGCTCTTGTAGTGTATTGTTATGTGTAGCTCTTGTAGTGTATTATGTGTAGCCCTTGTAGTGTATTATGTGTAGCCCTTGTAGTGTATTATGTGTAGCCCTTGTAGTGTATTATGTGTAGCCCTTGTAGTGTATTATGTGTAGCTCTTGTAGTGTATTATGTGTAGCCCTTGTAGTGTATTATGTGTAGCCCTTGTAGTGTATTATGTGTAGCCCTTGTAGTGTATTATGTGTAGCCCTTGTAGTGTATTATGTGTAGCTCTTGTAGTGTATTATGTGTAGCTCTTGTAGTGTATTGTTATGTGTAGCTCTTGTAGTGTATTGTTATGTGTAGCTCTTGTAGTGTATTATGTGTAGCCCTTGTAGTGTATTATGTGTAGCCCTTGTAGTGTATTATGTGTAGCCCTTGTAGTGTATTATGTGTAGCCCTTGTAGTGTATTATGTGTAGCCCTAGTAGTGTATTATGTGTAGCCCTTGTAGTGTATTATGTGTAGCCCTTGTAGTGTATTATGTGTAGCTCTTGTAGTGTATTATGTGTAGCCCTTGTAGTGTATTATGTGTAGCCCTTGTAGTGTAACCCTGTGTTCTTTGTACGCACATTCTTATGAATAAACTATTATTATTTATTATCATTACTATTATTATTAACAACAAGGAAGAATATATATATAATATATAATATAGACATATAAACGACATATAAACCTTCTTTACCCATGAAGGATTCGAACCCCGCGTCACCGGGGTCTCCACATCCCTGGCAGTTTAGTTTCTCTTTTTTTGCTTTTCTATTTTGAGATATATACAAGAGTTGTTACATTCTTGTAGAGCCACTAGTACGCGTAGCGTGTCGGGCAGGTCCCTGGAATACGATCCCCGCCGCGAAGAATCCTTGTTACAACCAAGTACACATTTTACTGTTGAGTTAAACAGAGGCTACAGTTAAGGATTTGCGCCCAGTCAATCCTCCCCGGCCAGGATACGAACCCATGACAAAGCGCTCGCGGAACGCCAGGCGAGTGTCTTACCACTACACCACGGAGACTGGTTATCTCAGCACCAATTTAGTGTTAAAACCACTCAGCCAGCGACTATCAGAAGTACTGGGAAGTCTACCGTCCAGCTCAACAACTTGGGCTGGACGGTAGAGCAACGGTCTCGCTTCATGCAGGTCGGCGTTCAATTCCCGACCGTCCAAGTAGTTGGGCACCATTCCTTCCCTCCCCCCGTCCCATCCCAAAATCCTTATCCTGACCCCTTCCCAGTGCTATATTTATTTATTTATTTATATACAAGAAGGTACATTGAATTTGTGAGAATACATAGCATAGTATTTACAATCTTATAAAGCCACTAGTACGCGCAGCGTGTCGGGCAGGTCGCAATATATATAAATATATATATATAGTCGTAATGATTTGGCGCTTAATTTCCCCCTGATAGTTCCCTTAGTTCACCGAGACCTACAGGCAACCTGTCCCCAACAGCACTCGGGGGTCAATTAATAATAATAATAATAATAATAATAATAATAATAATAATAATAATAATAATAATAATAATAATAATAATTTATTTACAAGAAGGTACAATGGGTTGGTGAGGCTACAAAAGTCTGGTATTT
This sequence comes from Procambarus clarkii, assembly GCF_040958095.1. NCBI lineage: Eukaryota > Metazoa > Arthropoda > Malacostraca > Decapoda > Cambaridae > Procambarus > Procambarus clarkii. Next base: position 16,403,907 of record NC_091180.1, on the reverse strand, counting down.
TTACATTTACGCAGAGCCACTAACGCATAACGTTCTGGGCCGGTCCTTAATCTAACATATATCAGGTAAGATGAGAGGGCTACAATGTAGCGAGGTTTTCATGTCAACAAATAACTACAATATAAATTGACAGATGTGATTACCTCTGTTATGTGTTACTCATTTGTGTTACTCACCTGGGCCCAATACACGAGGTGATGCGATGAAATATATCTGACCCTAACAATTGACCACCAAGTGCTGTCGGGGATTGGGTTAAAAGGTCTGACGACTTCCAATTCTCTTGAACAGTCAGTGTGGTTTAGTGGGTTATTACAAGACAGTTACTGACCCTTCCCAGGATGCAAACCATAATTTTTGCCTAACTCTTGGGGACCCATATACAGACATTAGGTTAATAGAAACTCCTCCAACTATTTCAGTCCCGTCCGGGAATCGACCCCGGGATCCTCGATTATGAGTCTAGAACGAAGCCAACTGTAGTACGAGGCCCTGTATGATATATCACAATAGGAAATAATATATGACATTGGGCAACAGGGAAGAATACAGTATAGGAGGAAACAGTATGGCCAAACGCGGCCAGGAAGACAACCAGCACCAACCGTGACTGTGGCCTCTCACGACGAGCTGCACTCACTGACTGACAGGTAGTGAGTTCGGGGACTCCTAGCACAGCTGCCTGCTACCACTCTTTACTCCCATTGGCCGACTGACGCTAGGTTATGCTGCCATGTCATCTGCCATTGGTCGAGACACCAGCTCCCTGGACAAGGCCTCCTAAGGTTCCCAACGTCAGTAAACTGTAGTATTAAAGTGCCCTCTCCTAACCTACCAGAGGACCTAACACAGATAACGGGGCTGTATCAATTTCGCGAGCCGTTACCATTTTCTAGTACGACGATTTTTGGCCCTAGGTAAAGTATGTGTCAAAATGTGACGCTTTATTAGGAGGCCGGGCAGTCTTGTCCTGCTGGTCTCTCATTGGTTCAGAGTGGCTCAGGCCACTACCGTTCAAAACAATCAAATCAAATCAAATGTTTATTCAGGGAAAAAAATACATACATACCAGATGAGTTACAAACATAAAGTTGCATTTATAGATAGAGCTAGTACATACAAAGCTACTAATATGTGTTTTGGGCAAGGTGAGGGGGAAACACTTGGACTAAAACTTAATACTAACAAAGCATAAATTGAGTTGAAAGAGGAAAACTGGGTGAGGGGGGGGGGGGACATGGCAAAAATCAGCAATGATACAAGTTGGTCAACAAACAGCATTGTTTAAAATCGTAGACATGGGTAGACATTTAGGAGTGAGGTAGGTTACATTGAGTTAATTAGGTAGTACAATACTTAGTTTTTATCTTAAACTGGTTGGGAGAGATAGTCTTTAACATAATTAGGAAGGTCATTCCACATTCGAGGTCCCTTAATTTGTAAAGCATTTCTAGTTAGACTAAGTCGTACTCTTGGAATATCAAATAGGTATTTGTTTCTTGTGTGTTGGTGCTCATAAGATCTGTTACAACCTTCTAGGAAGCTTTTAAGGTCAGGATTGACATTACAGTTCAGCGCTTTATATATATAAAATACACATGAGAGGATGTGCAGTGACTTAATATCTAACATTAGGAGGCTCAAGATAACATATTTAGAGATTTCAGTAAGGGTACCGAGTGATGTCTGGGGCCAGAGTTAGATATTGTCCTAATAGCAGCTTTGTGTTGAGTAATTAGAGGACGTAAATGATTTTGGGTAGTAGAACCCCCAAGCACAAATACTATAGTTGAGATAAGGATAAATGAGAGAGTAATAGAGTGTCACCAGGGCAGGGCGAGGTACATAACTGTAACATGCTCGTGTCTGAAGCTAGACACAAATACAGCAAAATTATTAATGATGGTAACAGAGTCCATTTCATGTGTTTACTAGTTGTGTTTACTAGTTGTGTTTTTGCGGGGGTTGAGCTTTGGTCTTTCGGCCCGCCTCTGAACTGTCAATCAACTGTTTACTAACTACTTTTTTTTTTTTTTTTCCCCACACCACACACACACACCCCAGGAAGCAGCCCTAACTCCCAGGTACCTATTTACTGCTAGGTAACAGGGGCACTTAGGGTGAAAGAAACTTTGCCCATTTGTTTCTGCCTCGTGCGGGAATCGAACCCGCGCCACAGAATTACGAATCCTGCGCGCTATCCACCAGGCTACGAGGCCCCCGTGGTCTCCATCTCATGTTGGCCTCCGAATGCATAATACAGCTGATAAGTTAGCCAAAGAATCTGCCTCTAATGGAGCCATTGAGTGTAACCTTGGATTGTCAATAAGCAATCTGAGAGCAATAGTACACCAAGAACTTCAAGAATATCTTGAGGATCTGAGGCAAAGTGAAATCGACACCTATAATTCCATCTACCATCATACTATCATGCAAGAGGAGCCACACATCTATGGTTCATCCAATAAAATCAGCAGACTTCTAGATGTTACTACTGCTCGGCTTAGACTCGGTTACAAGTATCTCTGGGAATTCTCATTATTTGCCGATGTAGACCTGACCAAATGTAAACTGTGTCAACAAAATTATTCGCACACCCTCCGTCACTATGTGATGGAGTGCGAAAAGATACGTGAATTCAGAGACAATTCTATAACCAATGTTCCAACGATGTGTAAATATTTAATCAAAATGATCTACTACCAGAAATGTTAGCCAAATATCTCCAGTTTGCTAACTGTAGGTAGTAACTAAGTGATTGTAACCTATCCACCGCTGCCCACTGGATGGGGGGGCGGTGTGCAGGACAAACATATCAATTGTGACACTAGCTCTCCACATATGTCGGTTGCTTAACTTAGAAACTGTACTTGTGGTCGATCTCGAACCCATTTATGATGTGACGACTTATACTGAATTTTGTAACTAGTTCATCAAGATTGTAACTTGCTTAGCTAAATGAATTGTGAGGTTGATTCCCTGAGCCCATTATGTGTCTCTGTAACCCTTTCCACTACCGCCCACAAGATGGGTATGGGGTGCATAATAAATGAAGTAAACTAACCCCAAAGTGTTGTCCCGGCGTGATGGAGGGAGAGGGAAGGCTCGGGGCCCCAGGTAGACTGTGGACGGAAAACTACCGTGACCTCAGGCACGCCCTCTCCCCCCTCCCCCCCCCCTGGTGGGCACAGTACCCAAGAGTGACGAAGGTCTTGGCTACTGTGCCCACTTGGTCTGTAGAAGAATATCAACATCCAGTAACCTCACACAGTGGTCCCAAGTTCGATTCCCGCGCAAATCGGAGACGTTTGGACACGTCTCCTTTCACCTGATGCTTCTGTTACCCCTATCAGTAAACAGGTACTTGGGAGTAAGACAACTGTTGTGGGCTGCATCCTGGAAAACGTCATTGTTTACCTAGGATATCTAGAAAACAAAACAGGCTTGATATACTCACTTAAGAATGCTTGCGAGGGTTGAGCTTCGGCTATTTGGACCCGCCTCTCAAGTGTCCGAGACTAGATGAACTTGTACTTGTTCACGAGAAGTTAGAATAAATTAGTGTAGGAATGTGGTGGTTGATGTTAGAGTTGGCATGAGTGGCGAGATATGACCATGGGAGTCCCACAGTGGGTCAGTGCTAGCTCCCATCTATCCTCTTCTTCACATATACTCAACATTTTCCAGAGGAGATAACCGTCTTGCTCTAAATGTTTAGTGATGACGCCAGCATTGTGAGGACAGTTACTTCAGCCAAAGGCGCCACACAGGTACAAGATACCCTTGACACACGGAAAGAATGGACAACGAATGACTGACACTTACTCAAATCTTTGAATATGTTAGATATTAAGTCACTGCACATCCTCTCATGTGTACTCTATATATTTAAAACTCTGAACTGCTCTTCAAAACTCTTCAACTCTGGTTGTACTCTTCAAATCACTTGTACTGTCCCGGCTTGAGTACTGCTCAGTACTCACTTCCCCCTTTCAGAGCAGGAGAGATTGCTGAAATAGAGGGAATACAGAAAACATATACGGCATACATAGACGCGATAAAGCACCTAAATTATTGGGATCGTCTCAAAGCTCTCCAAATGTACTCACTAAAAAGGAGACGAGAGAGATATAAAATAATATACACGTGGAAAATACTGGAGGGCCAGCTCCCAAATCTACATAGTAAAATAACAACATATTGGAATGAACGATATGAAAGAAAATGCAGAATAGAACCAGTGAAGAGCAGAGGTGCCATAGGCACAATCAGAGAACACTGTATAAACATCAGAGGTCCACGGCTGTTCAACACCCTCCCAGCGAGCATAAGAAATATTGCCGGAACAACCGTGGACATCTTCAAGAGAAAACTAGATTGCTCCTCCAAGGAGTGCCGGACCAACCGGGCTGTGGTGGATATGTGGGCCTGCGGGCCGCTCCAAGCAACAGCCTGGCGGACCAAACTCTCACAAGTCGCGCCTGGCCTCGCGCCGGTGCAGTGCTCAAGTGGAGCCGCCATACATCTCCAGCATCTCATCATCCACACAAATATTTTTAGACCAGCCACCTGCCTCGCCTCGCGAATGGCAACAAACAAACAATTATGATCAGAGACCGACCCTCTTGTTGCCACTAGCGGCGGCTAGTTTATTGTGCACCCCATACAAGTCCTGTGTGTGGTAGTTTATTGTGCACCCCATACTTGTCCTGTGTGTGGTAGTTTATTGTGCACCCCATACTTGTCCTGTGACTGGTAGTTTATTGTGCACCCCATACAAGTCCTGTGTGTGGTAGTTTATTGTGCACCCCATACTTGTTCTGTGTGTGGTAGTTTATTGTGCACCCCATACTTGTTCTGTGTGTGGTAGTTTATTGTGCACCACATACTTGTCCTGTGTGTGGTAGTTTATTGTGCACCCCATACTTGTCCTGTGTGTGGTAGTTTATTGTGCACCCCATACTTGTCCTGTGTGTGGTAGTTTATTGTGCACCCCATACTTGTCCTGTGTGTGGTAGTTTATTGTGCACCCCATACTTGTTCTGTGTGTGGTAGTTTATTGTGCACCCCATACTTGTTCTGTGTGTGGTAGTTTATTGTGCACCCCATACTTGTCCTGTGTGTGGTAGTTTATTGTGCACCCCATACTTGTTCTGTGTGTGGTAGTTTATTGTGCACCCCATACATGTTCTGTGAGTGGTAGTTTATTGTGCACCCCATACATGTTCTGTGAGTGGTAGTTTATTGTGCACCCCATACTTGTCCTGTGTGTGGTAGTTTATTGTGCACCCCATACTTGTTCTGTGTGTGGTAGTTTATTGTGCACCCCATACTTGTCCTGTGTGTGGTAGTTTATTGTGCACCACATACTTGTCCTGTGTGTGGTAGTTTATTGTGCACCCCATACTTGTCCTGTGTGTGGTAGTTTATTGTGCACCCCATACTTGTTCTGTGTGTGGTAGTTTATTGTGCACCCCATACTTGTTCTGTGTGTGGTAGTTTATTGTGCACCACATACTTGTCCTGTGTGTGGTAGTTTATTGTGCACCCCATACTTGTCCTGTGTGTGGTAGTTTATTGTGCACCCCATACATGTTCTGTGTGTGGTAGTTTATTGTGCACCCCATACTCGTGCATAGAAGAAGAAGAAGAATTGTGTAGAAGTCTCCAAACTTGATATATTAATTGTAATTGACTTCATATCCTTAATTGCTCTCAACTTTTTAAGACATAACTGTAACATGCTCGTGTCTGAAGCTAGACACAAGTACAACAAAATTATTAATGGTGGTAACAGAGTCCATTTCATGTGGTCTCCATCTCATGTTGGCCTCCGAATGCATAATACAGCTGATAAGTTAGCCAAAGAATCTGCCTCTAATGGAGCCATTGAGTGTAACCTTGGATTGTCAATAAGCAATCTGAGAGCAATAGTACACCAAGAACTTCAAGAATATCTTGAGGATCTGAGACAAGGTGAAATCGACACCTATAATTCTATCTATCATCATACTATCATGCAAGAGGAGCCACACATCTATGGTTCATCCAATAAAATCAGCAGACTTCTAGATGTTACTACTGCTCGGCTTAGACTCGGTTACAAGTATCTCTGGGAATTCTCATTATTTTCCGATGTAGACCTGACCAAATGTAAACTGTGTCAACAAAATTATTCGCACACCCTCCGTCACTATGTGATGGAGTGTGAAAAGATTCGTGAATTCAGAGACAATTCTATAACCAATGTTCCAACGATGTGTAAATATTTAATCAAAATGATCTGCTACCAGAAATGTTAGCCAAATATCCCCAGTTTGCTAACTGTAGGTAGTAACTAAGTGATTGTAACCTATCCACCGCTGCCCACTGGATGGGGGGCGGTGTGCAGGACAAACATCAATTGTGACACTAGCTCTCCACATATGTCAGTTGCTTAACTTAGAAACTGTACTTGAGGTCGATCTCGAACCCTTTGTTGATGTGACGACTTATACTGATTTTTTTTTTTTTTTTTTTTTTTTTTTTTTTTTTTTTGAGATATATACAAGAGTTGTTACATTCTTGTACAGCCACTAGTACGCGTAGCGTTTCGGGCAGGTCCCTGGAATACGATCCCCGAAGCGAAGAATCGTTTTTTCATCCAAGTACACATTTTACTGTTGCGTTAAACAGAGGCTACAGTTAAGGAATTGCGCCCAGTAAATCCTCCCCGGCCAGGATACGAACCCATGACATAGCGCTCGCGGAACGCCAGGCGAGTGTCTTACCACTACACCACGGAAAATTTTGTATCTAGTTCATCAAGATTGTAACTTGCTTAGCTAAATGAATTGTGAGGTTGAGTCCCTGAGCCCATTATGTGTCTCTGTAACCCTTTCCACTACCGCCCACAAGATGGGTATGGGGTGCATAATAAATGAAGTAAACTAACCCCAAAGTGTTGTCCCGGCGTGATGGAGGGAGAGGGAAGGCTCGGGGCCCCAGGTAGACTGTGGACGGAAAACTACCGTGACCTCAGGCACGCCCTCTCCCCCCTCCCCCCCCCCTGGTGGGCACAGTACCCAAGAGTGACGAAGGTCTTGGCTACTGTGCCCACTTGGTCTGTAGAAGAATGTCAACATCCAGTAACCTCACACAGTGGTCCCAAGTTCGATTCCCGCGCAAATCGGAGACGTTTGGACACGTCTCATGCCCGAAACGCTTTGCGTAATAGTGGCTTTAGGCATTGTATGTACTAGCTATACCTATAAGTTAAACAATCCTTGTAAATATTTATTGTATGTATGTACCTTACCTAAATAAAATTGTATTGTATTGTATTGTATTGTCTCCTTTCACCTGATGCTTCTGTTACCCCTATCAGTAAACAGGTACTTGGGAGTAAGACAACTGTTGTGGGCTGCATCCTGGAAAACGTCATTGTTTACCTAGGATATCTAGAAAACAAAACAGGCTTGATATACTCACTTAAGAATGCTTGCGAGGGTTGAGCTTCGGCTATTTGGACCCGCCTCTCAAGTGTCCGAGACTAGATGAACTTGTACTTGTTCACGAGAAGTTAGAATAAATTAGTGTAGGAATGTGGTGGTTGATGTTAGAGTTGGCATGAGTGGCGAGATATGACCATGGGAGTCCCACAGTGGGTCAGTGCTAGCTCCCATCTATCCCCTTATCTTGAGGTTATCTTGAGATGATTTCGGGGCTTTTTTTTAGTGTCCCCGCGGCCCGGTCCTCGACCAGGCCTCCACCCCTAGGAAGCAGCCCGTGACAGCTGACTAACTCCCAGGTACCTATTTACTGCTAGGTAACAGGGGCATTCAGGGTGAAAGAAACTTTGCCCATTTGTTTCTGCCTCGTGCGGGAATCGAACCCACGCCACAGAATTACGAGTCCTGCGCGCTATCCACCAGGCTACGAGGCCCCTTCTTCACATATACTCCACATTTTCCAGAGGAGATAACCGTCTTGCTCTAAATGTTTAGTGATGACGCCAGCATTGTGAGGACAGTTACTTCAGCCAAAGACGCCACACAGGTACAAGATACCCTTGACACACGGAAAGAATGGACAACGAATGACTGACCCTTACTCAAATCTTTGACTATGTAAGATATTAATACACAATACAATACAATACAATACAATTTTATTTAGGTAAGGTACATACATACAATAAATATTTACAAGGATTGTTTGACTTATAGGTATAGCTAGTACATACAATGCCTAAAGCCACTATTACGCAAAGCGTTTCGGGCATGATAAACTTAAATGACAAGCTTAATACTAATTGAGCATAATGAGTAGAATGAAAACAAGAAATGAAAACATAGATGAAAAAGCAGCACAAATACAATTATGTCGACAAACAGCGCTCTTTAAAGAAAAAAACAGACATTGGTTGACAATAGAAGGGTAAGGTAGGTTACAGGGAATTTATTAGGTATAGCTTCGCTTTTAACTTAAACTGGTTGAGAGAGGTACAGTCTTTAACATGGTTGGGAAGGTTATTCCACATTCTGGAATGTCACTGTCACATCTTCTCATGTGTACTCTATATATTTAAAACTCTGAACTGCAATGTCAATCCTGACCTTAGAAGCTGCCTAGAAGGTTGTAAATGAACCCATGGGCATCACACCAGAAACAAATACCTATTTGATATTCCAAGAGTACGACTGAACCAAGCTAGAAATGCTCTACAAATCAAGGGACCCAGAATGTGGAATGACCTTCCCAATCATGTGAAAGGCTGTACCTCTCTCAACCAGTTTAAGAGTAAAACCAAGTACTACCTAATTAACGCCATGTAATCTATCTTACCCCCTTAATGTCAACCCATGCCTTGTTTGTTTTGTTTAACAATGCGCTTGTTCTGTGAGTGGTTGTTCCTGGTTCCTGCGTGTTCCGGTGTTCCTGTTTGTGGGTTTAGGTGTGTGGTTGTGGTTTGTTTTCCCGGTTCCTGCGCGTTCCGGTGTTTTTTTCTGGTGTGTGTCCGTATGAGGCTGCGGGGTTGTCTTATTTACTGTGTCGTGTCTTTTCTCTTTGTATTTATTGTGGTTCATTTTATGTATAAAGGTTTGTTTCCGCTTCCCGGTTCCTGTGTGTTCCGGTTCTGTGTTTGTGTGCATTAGTTTTTGTGCGACCCTTCTGGCTTGGTTTGTTTTATGTGTTTCCTTCTTAATTGCCATTTTTTTGCGTGGGGTTTCTGGTTATGTTTGTGTGGGTGTTAGTTCTTTCCCGTTTTGTGCTCTGTCTCATTCTTTGTGTTTCTTTCTTAATGTTTTAGGGTCTATGTATCGTGTTTGGTGTTCCTTGTGTGTAATTTGTTGCCCGAGTGTGAGTGCTCCATAATTTGTCCACACTGATGAAACTGTTCGAAACGAGCTGGTGGGTAGAACACGGCCTATTTTGCAAATCCTGTTGTTCAAGTTGAGAGGCACATTCTGATAGTTACTTTTGATTTAGAGGTGATCTACTGTAAACTGACTACAATTTGTCCGCAAACGATAGAAAATTATTAATTCCATGAACGTCTCTCACTGAATCACTTACTGCAAGTTCTAATCTGTGATTAAGACAGTGCCAGATTATTATATCAGGGTAATGTTCCTTGAGTATTGTTGCAACGACAGATATGACACCAAGCATGACACTTGCCCCATCACTAGCAAATGCTACAAGGTTCTGTTTCAAATATAAGTAATCAAACCCATGAAAATTGAGACAGAATCAGAATCAGAATCTTTATTCGGGTAAAGGTACATACATTTCAGATGAGTTACAAACATAATGTTGGATTTAAAGAAAGAGGTAGTACATACAATACCTAAAGCCACTAGTACGCATAGCGTTTCGGGCAAGGTGAATGGAGGGGGGAAACACTTAGACTAAAACTTAATACTAATTGAGATTAAAGTATAAATTGTGTTGAAAATAACAACTTTTCATCTTTCTTTTCATCCAATGGGACATCCCTTGCTCATGATATTCCATTCTCACTCACTAATAAACTCGTGCCCTCATTCCATGTGGTATTCCACCACCCAATTATCATATAGATGGGCTAGCACTTGAGATCTGCAAGTCTTACAGATACCTTGGTGTCCCCATTAACGACCCTGGGTACCTTTCTTCTCTCAAGAGGAGACTGGGAGAGATTAAAGCCCTTGCGGGTCCTTGTTGGTGTCAATCATGGACTTAACGTGAGACTTGCTAGAATGTTTTATGTATCATTTATACGCTCTGTGATTGACTACAATGCTCTACATCTCACACTGTATACTGACAAAGAGCTGAAATATCTTGAAACCTTGCAAAATGAAGCTATGCGTCTCATCCTTGGGGCTCCTAAGTCCACGAGAATAGTTAATATGAGAGAGCAGAGTTAAAATTACCTACCATAAGTGAGAGAATTTTGTCTATTAGCACAGTTTTCGGCGTGAAGGCATTGAGTAGATCTAGACAACACATGAAGGTTCAAGCTAAACTTTCTAATATTCTGCACTCACCTGAGGTCTATAGAAGAAGAACGAAATCTGATTATGTATTTTGGTTCTACAAGGTAGCCAACTCCATCAAAATATTAAATATGTACCAAACTCAATTAATGATTAATCAATCAATTACTCCATGGGATATCTGGGATCTATCAGTTGATTTTGTAAATGCGCCCAAAAATATAGTGTGCACTCTACATTATTAAAACAGTTAACACTGAAAAGCCTCACTGAAAGTACTCAGAGTATGGGTAACGATGTGTATCAGTGCTATACCGACGGCTCTGTAGAAGAAGGTGGACGATGTACCGGATGCGCATGTAATACATTTGAACAATCTTCTCTCGTACATACAGCAATGAAGCGCGTCAATGATTGGGCAAGTACAATTGAAACCGAACTTGCAGGCATATACCTTGCCACTGAATTTATAAAAGACAAAGGCAGTGGACTTATATACTGTGACTCGCAGAGTGCACTCCTGGCATTGAACGCACATAGTAGTGACACCCAGAAAATAGTCAGTGATATTCGAATGAATGTTTTAGCTGGTAAAGAAAACAGATTTGAAATTAAATTCCTATGGATACCATCACATGTTAGCATCTCAAGGCATGACACTGTTGATATGCTTGCAAAGACAGCCTGCAGAAAACCAGTGGTAGAAATTGATATGGGTGTTTCATTAGCAGTGACAAAGAGAATACTTAAACAAATATCTAATGAAGATCTCACAGACCTAACAAATTCACAAAGACCTGAAAGTTGTAGCATTAAATATTATGATAGATATCGTGAGAAGACATTCGCATATGGGTCTAATAGAACAAGAACCCGGCAATGTGATGTTATAGTGGCCAGAATACGCCTGGGATATAGACGTATCTGACAGCTTTCTCAAAACCCAAATGTCGAGTACACAATGTGTCAACTTTGTGAAAGAGAAAACATGCACTCTCTTGAACATCATATTGTAGAATGTCCCATATTGACTGACTTTCGCCCTCCTGGGCTAAGGTATGCTGAACTGTGTAATTACTATATGAGTACTGGAACACTTGATGATATATTGGACTTGTACCCAATATTAACCATGTAATGTATCAATTATATAATGTATATGTGTGATGTAACTATATAACCTGAGCTTGTAAAAGCACCTTCATCACCTTCAGTGATTAAGTGCTTAATTGCACACTAGTTTCTCTATCAGCTATCTCACCCTGTCAGAGTAAAAGAGACAAATGTATGTGAATGCATGTGTGTGTGTGTGTGTATATATGTATATGTACGTATATGTGTGTGTGTGTGTATGTATATGTATGTGTATAAAGTATATATATGGAAGCTGATCAGAATTACATTTCACCTTTGTAAATGCGCATTAATGACACTATGTAAAAAACACATCGAACACTTTATGTAGGGCATCCGTAAATCTGTGTATCTATGTATTTACGTATGTAGGTTAGCTTAGCATTTTAAAAGTACCGAATCACCTTCTGTGGTTAATTGTTCAATAAACCCCTGAACTATATGTCTCTACCCCTGTCCATGGAGGACAGAAGAAAATGTATATATGCTGGTTAGCATTGTAAATGTGTGGCCACGTCTGTGGTAGAAAATAATAATAATAATAATAATAATAATAAACTAATATTAAAGACTACCTCACAGGTAACTATCCAGAGTTTCTGTACCTAGCTCCCGCTAATTCCTCTGATGTTAATGAAGTAATACGTTCCCTTAAAACTAAGTCAAGCGCCCTTAATGAGGTACCATCTCTAATTTACAAAAAGGCCTCCAGATTTCTAGCTCCTGCCATTGCATTGCTCTTCAACAAATCACTTGAACTCCAGACGTTTCCGGATATTCTAAAAAAAAGCTAGAGTAACCTCAGTCCACAAATATGGTGATCTCTCTGATGTCAACAATTACAGACCTATATCAATTCTGCCAACCTTGTCAAAAATATTTGAAAAGTTAATCTACAAGCAGCTTTTCTCATATCTAGCCAAACTCAATATACTTAGCTCTTGCCAGTATGGTTTCAGACCCAATAAAAGCACTAACGATGCACTTATTAGTATGATTAACTTGATACATACAGCTCTTGATAAAAATGAGTTCCCTGTTGGGTTATATGTGGACCTACGTAAGGCTTTTGACACTGTCAACCACCAAAACCTTCTTCTTAAATTACATCATTATGGAGTCAGAGGTCACTCCCTGCAATACCTTCAGTCCTACCTTACTGACAGGCTCCAATATGTTTCTGTGAATAATTTCATTTCTCATACACTACCTATAAACATTGGTGTTCCACAGGGCAGCATACTTGGCCTTCTCCTCTTTCTCATCAACATTAATGACCTTCCAAATGCCTCTCAATACTTCAAACCAATCCTATTTGCCGATGACACAACTCTCATTTTTCCCAAATGACCCTCTTGCTCTAAATGTCACTGTGAATACTGAACTAAATAAAGTCCATCTTTGGCTAACTGCTAACAAACTCACCCTTAACATCGACAAAACTTTCTATATTTTGTTTGGTAATAAATCCTCAAATGAAATTAATCTAAGAATAAACAGTATACAAATCAGTAGTAAAGTTCCTTGGTAAACACCAAGGTAGACACCAAGACACCAAGGTAAATTCCTTGGTGTCCTCATCGATAACAAGCTGAATTTCCAGGGACACATTCTAAATATAGCAAACAAAGTTTCTAAAACTGTTGGCATTCTTTCTAAGATCAGATATTATGTACCTCGCCCTGCCCTGGTGAAGCTCTATTACTTTCTCATTTATCCTTATCTCAATTATGGTATTTGTGCTTGGGGTTCTACTACCCAAAATCATCTTCGTCCTCTAATTACTCAACACCTATACCTTGGCCTATACTTAGACAAGAGACTCAACTTCAGCATCCACATACAACACATAACTAAAAAGGTTTCCAAAACAGTTGGTATACTCTCTAAGATCAGATATTATGTACCCTACTCTGCTCTCCTCTCACTCTATTATGCACTTATCTAACCCTATCTTACTTATGGTATCGGTGCTTGGGGTTCAACCTCTGCAAACTACCTCAAGCCCATCATCACCCAGCAAAAATTTGCTATCAGGACAATAACAAACTCTGCTTTCAGACAACACACAGGTCCCCTGTTTAAATCCCTAAACATGCTAAACATAAATTCTCTCCATACATTCTCTTGTGTCAATTACATTTATAAAACCCTTTTCTTAAGTGCAAACCCTGTTCTGAAACTCTTCCTGGACAGATGTAATAGAACACATACTCACCACACCAGACATAAGTATCTCTTTGACATCCCCAGAGTCAAACTTAATCTGTGTAAACACTCTATGCAAATAAAGGTACTTAGTCTATGGAACTCACTCCCTAATGAATTGAATAGCTGTCCAACTTTTGCCATATTCAAAAATAAAACCAAAAGTACCTAATTTCATCTTCATAGTTTTCTACCATGGGCTTTATCTTTGCACTGTATCTAGTGCTACTCAATCCCCCAATATTTATACCTAAGCCATATTACTTTACCATTGTAATCTTAAATATCATCTGATATCATTGTTGTTGTACTGAGTGCATATTCTACTGCATTATCCCTTGTAATGATCCTCATATTGTGCTTCAGTGAACCAATGGATAACCCTGAAATGTTATCCTCCTGTACCTAGTAAACCTTGTTTCATTATTGTGTATTGTTATTATTGTGTATTATTCTAATCTGGTTTTGTGTCAAAATTTCTTCCAATGTACCTATAAACATTTTTTGTCAAATTTACTGTAATTATTCTACTTAAAATTATCTGTACCTGTAAAGCTGTAAAGTACCTGTAAAGTAAAGCTGTAAAGTACCTGTAAAATAAAGCTGTAAAGTACTTGTAAAGTAAAGCTGTAAAGTACCTATAAAGTAAAGCTGTAAAGTACCTGTAAATTTTTTTTGTCAATTTTACTGTGAATTATCTAAAAATTATCTGTTAGTTTAAGGACTTGCCCGAAACGCTATGCGTACTAGTGGCTTTAGGTATTGTATGTACTAACTCTATCTATAAATCCAACATTATGTTCGTAACTCATCTTCTATGTATGTACTTTTACCTGAATAAACATTACACATTTATTAGAATCATTTGCATACAATGCTTGTTTTGGTTTGTTTTGATTCGTACAGCTGTCGACTAGGAGTGTCTGAGAATAAATGAGCGACGTAATGGCAGGACGGCGCAGATATAATTTCGTATAATTTAGAATTTATAAAAGCGGAGGTTAGTAGATAAGAGAATATATTTATATATGAGAGTATGTAGGTGGGGTAAGAACCAGCGGCCAGGCCGAGCGTGGCCAGTAAGCGACGACGACAAACAAACTCAGTCAAGTGTTAGACGTGGTCTTGGGTGGGTGTGTCTTAAGTGAGTTCTCGGGTATTTGTGTCATCTCTGTTCTAATCTGACAAATTTGTCTTAAATATTGAAAGATTGGTGAGAAGTGCTTCGTTTTCACAGAAGGAAGAGAAGGAAATAATAATTTTGTTTATGTATGAGGAATAGTGCTTTGAAGGCAGGGAATGGTGTGGGTGTGGCGACCTAAATATTACTTCAGAGTGCCAGATTGAGCCATATATCCTTCCAGATAGTCCTCTTCCCCCTGAACACGGCCCTGCAAAGATTCCTTTCAGACACCTAAGATGAACATGACAGTGTGCATATTTAACTTGGCTAGTTTTATCTCCAGCTTCCTTGGGAATCCTGGGGCGGATGTCTTGGGGTATTGACGATAGTGCTTCCATACTGGGCTGTAGTCTGGGCCATGCTGTCATGTGCTTCTTCTCATCTCTCCCACGGGTACTAGTCTCTCCTTGGTGTAGGTATTTTGTAAACCTTTGGAGCCTCCCATCCTGGGACTGTCCCCCTCACAGCCTCCCGTACGGGCAACATGTATTTTGTTTTAATATATAAATTTATCATCTCTTGCAGATAATAGATAATATGGGATTAGGCGAAGGTAGCGGAGAGGGTGGTGCAGGTGCAGGTTCCGGAGGTTCGACAGAAGGAGGGACCGGAGGTATCCTGTGGCAAATAATATGGCTGGTGCTTCTGATCCTGGCGGCTATCTGGGTGTCTGGTTTCTGCGCCTGGTTGTACATTATCCTGATTCCGTTCACGGTCTGCATTCCACCCATGGCGGTAAGTGTCGGAGTTTATGTCGAGTCTTGACTACCTACCTGCTGGGACTTAATGTTTATTAATTGTACTGTAATGTCTACAGCACTTGTCTATTAATAGTATTCATAATTAGTCATGTACAGTGTCCATAATGTTTCATTTCCTTGAAGATTGCTGGGTTATGTGTGGGATTTACATTCTTAAGCACATCATACTGTACACACATTCAAATACATTATACATTCAGTACACATTAACACATACCTGTTCACGTAACATAAATGTGAATTATCCTACAAGTACATAGGTATGACAAGTACATAGGTATGACGTCGACAAAGCTGACGAGGCGTTTGACCTGTTGACCTGTCATCTTCAATCTGGTGCCCCCAGGAATTACATGAGACAAGCCCATGACATCACCCTAAGAAGAGAAATGTTGAACAAAAATACCTGTATAATAGACAAAACCCAAGATGTAAGATGATTACAAATTCTTGAAGCAATGCACATAATATATATGTATGTATGTATGTATATATGTATGTATATATGTATGTATATGTATATATATGTATATATATGTATATATTATTATAATATACACACACACACACACATACATACATACATAATCTCATGAGCAGAAAGAGGTAAATTTCTAGACCTGGTGCAGGACTCATTTCTCATAAAACATGTGGTAGAGCCCACTCGAGATAACGGCATTCCGGACCTTGTACTAACATCAGAAGAGGGCATGACCGATCAAATTCAAGTAAGGAAAAGCTCATTCAGTCGTGTGATCACAATATTCTAAGATGGAATACAATTACAGAAACTTTCATAAAAGGTCCAGGATGATGACCTAGATTACCATCAAGAAAACTATCAGGGAATGAGATAGGAATTGTAAAACACCTCATGGAGGGAGCTGATAGGTGATCATGGCATGGAAACATTATGGGGAAACTTCAAAAAGGTCATTACTGAACTCTTAAGAGATGTGCCAAAAAGGAGAAAGAAAAGAAAGGGAACAAGATGGATGACACAAGTACTGTAGTAAAAAGAGCGCTAATAACTAAACGGAACCTCTGGAGACGGTATAAATCCACGATGAACATCATGGATTGTGAGATATATAAAAGGGCATTAAATTCAGCTACCCAGGAATCAGATTAGCCAAAAGCAAGTACGAAAGAAAACTTGCCCGAAACATAAAGAAAGATCAGAAATCAATCTCTATACATATATATGAAGTAAAACTAAAACAAAAGACTCTGTAGGCCCCCTAAAAGATGTGACTAACAAAGTTATATTGGATGATAAAAGGGCAGCAAACACTGAATACTTGACATCAGTGTTCACACTAGAAAGATTGAACGACATCCCATCACCCACACAAATGTTTGAAAGAGGTGAAGATTGAATTAAGATATATATCCATCATATGGGACACAGTCAGGAAGAACATTGACTCAAAAGCCCCAGGTGTGGATGGATTTCAATCCAAAGTTGTAAAGGAACTTGCAAATGCACTATGAATGCACTTTCTGAAACACCTTTTCAGAAAATCCCTGGACCAAGGGATGGTTCCCCTTGATTGGAAATATGCAAATGTTATCCCTATTTTAAAAAAGAGCAGGAAGAGCTTGGCAGAAAACTAGTCTGATCAGTTTGACATCACAAATCTGCAAGCTCATAAAGAGAATCGTAAGGGAGGAAATCATACAACATCTCGCAATCTTGTAAAATCAACGCAACATGGGTTTGTTAAAAATGGATCCTGCCTCCCTAACCTGCTCACATTTCTGGAAACGGTAACTGGCTATTCAGACGAAGGATTTCCTGTAGATGTAACTTACATGGACTTTGTTAAAGCTTTTGACAGGGTACCACATGAGACTGGCAAGGAAATTACAGACACATGGAATAAATGGGAGAATACTGGAATGGATAAAACAATGGTTAAAACATAGAAATCAAAGGGTCATGCTAAATGGGAATGACTTTGACTAGGGGAAATGTGCTAAGTGGGGTGTCACAGGGGTCCATTTTGTGGCCAACCCTCTTTGTCATGTACATCAATGACATAGATGAGAATATTACAAACCACATCATCAAATTTGCAGATGACACTAAGATCTATGGAAAAGTGAGAAGTGAGTGATATTGAGACCTTACAAAAAGATCTACGTGAACTCAACAAATGGTCAGATGACTGGCAAGTACTTTTTAATGTCAATAAATGCAAGACCTTATGTGGGGCATAACTATTCACATCACAACTACCAAATTAAAGAGCACTACCTTACAACAGACTGATGAAGAAAAGGGCCTTGGAATCAGAATCCAACGTTCACTAAAAGTTGCACAAGTGGGAGCGGCAGTAAAAAAAAAACAACCAAACCCTGGGAATAATAAAGCGTACCTTTACCTTCGAGGAAAATAAAGTACTGAAGTCGCTCAATTATTATGTCTCTGGTGTGCCCCCACCTGGATTATGGCATCCAGGCATAGAGACCTCATATTCAGAAAGACTTGGATGCTCTGGAGAAGGTGCACCACAGGGCAACAAAAATCATACCAGAGCCTAGTCATTTCTCGTTTCAGGAGTGGCTGAGTCACAGGGCTAACAACACTGCAGACCAGGCATGACAGGGCAGATATCATAGAAACCTTTAAAATAATAAACAATTTGGACGGTGTTGATCCAGACAGTTTCTTCAAAAGGTCAGATGTAACATGAACAAGAAGCAATGGGTTCAAGCTCAACAAGACACAATGTACGACAGAAGACAGGAGATGCTTTTTCACCCAAAGGGTTGTAAACCCGTGGAACTGCCTACCTGCTGAAGCTGTAAATGTCAAAAAACTGCTTGGTTTTAAAATACAGCTAGAAAAGATCAGGGCAAATTGGGGGGGGGGGGGACCTTTGATAAGCCACCAGCTTCCTGTCTTCATTGAGGCTATTAGTATTAGTGGCCTCGGGTAACTTCAGGTAAATGATGAGTACTGCATTTCCCTAGTAACATTCTTGATAATTGCATTTGTACTATGAAATGGTGATAGGATTTTTTTCATGGGTCAAGGTAAGCTCCATTACATCCACACAGACCTATTATATCCATATTTGCATCATACATGTATAACCTAGACAATAATTTTTTCAATCTTTATATATCAGTACTGTACATGTGAACTGTTTGAGAGGACAAGTCTTAGTGGTACAGCTTGCAAAGATTGAGTTAAACATTGATATGCTACTGTATATTTGTGGGACTTATGAAGAGCTTCATAAACCTAGTCTTGTGGAGTAGTGGGCTGCTGCTGTTGATTTGATGGTGTGATGGTTTGGTACAGCTTAGTGGTCCTGGGCTCAATTCTCATGCAGGTAGATATTTGGCCACATTTACTTACATCCAATGCTTCTGTTCACTTAGTAGTAAATGCCTATCTGGGAGTTATCAAAGTACTATTGGTTTTGTAGCAACTATATTAAGAAGTAATATACTTGTTCCATACTCTAATGTTCATGACAGGAGATGGGTCTGTTAATTCTACATAACCTTTCTAAATGTTTCACAATTCAAGAAGTTCTACACCGATTCTTGTGGTTCACTAATTACAATTGTGGTCCAAACAATTTAGTTTAGTTCATTTATTATGCACCCCATACCCATCTTTCGGGTGGTAGTGGAAAGGGTTACAGAGGCACATAATGGGCTCAGGGACTGAACCCCACAATTCATTTAGCTAAGAAAGTTACAATCTTGATGAGCTAGTTACAAAATTCAGTATAAGTCGTCACATCATAAATGGGTTCGAGATCAACCACAAGCTGTTTCTAAATTAAGCAAATGACATGTGGAGAGCTAGTGTCACAATTTAAAATTTCTGGTAGCAGATCATTTTGAATGAAATATTTACAGATTGCTGGAACATTGGTTATAGAATTGTCCGTGAATTCACATATCGTTTTGCACTCCATCACATAGTGACGGAGGGTGTGCAAATAATTTTGTTGACAGTTTACATTTGGTCAGGTCTACATCAGCAGATAATGAGAATTTCCAGAGATACTTGTAACAGAGTCTAAGCCGAGCAGTAGTAACATCTAGAAGCCTGCTGATTTTATTGGATGAACCATAGATGTGTGGCTCCTCTTGCATGATAGTATAATGATAGATGGAATTACTGGTGTCGATTTGACTTTGCCTCAGATCTACAAGATTTTGTTGAAGTTCTTGGTGTACTGCTGCTCTCAGATTGCTCATTGACAATGCAAGGTTACACTCAACGTCTCCTTTAGAGGCAGATTCTTTGGCTAACTTACCAGCTCTATCATGCATTCGGAGGTCAACATGAGATGGAGACCACATGAAATGGACTCTGTTACCATCATTAATAATTTTGTTGTATTTGTCTAGCTTCGGACACGAGCATGTTAGTTATGTCTTAAAGAGTTGAGAGCATTTAAGGATGATAGTCACTTACAATTAATATATCAAGTTTGGAGACTTGTACACATTTCAGTGCAAAGAGCAAGGCAAATAGTTCGGTCTGAAGGGTAGAGGCCCAGTTGTTTATACGGACTCCCCCACTCAAAATATAAGCGATCACCCATTGTCAGGACAACTGCACCCGTGGGGCGGAGTTGGGAACCATCGTGTATATGATTTGAGAGAGAGAATGTTCTGTGGAGAGAGCATCAATATGGCTTAAGGCATTGAGCTTTGCCTAAAGATGAAGCTTGGGCTGATCTCTAATTTGTTTCTTGGGTGGAAAGGGAGGGATTAAAATTGGAAAGGGTGTAATTTCCCACGGTGCAGGAAAGTGCCGTTACAATTAATCTCTTCCCAGCCTGCTCGAGAGATACTGGTTCTCTCTACTATGATAAAAGTGGGTCAGTTTGGCAAGATGAGGAGGTTGTAATATAAGCCCTCTTCAGCAAATCATAATCAGTCTAAACTCTTAGTGGTTCAGTACAGACACTTAACATACTAGTACTGCACATCTTCACCCCCCCCCTTCCTCCCCCATTGACATTCACTAGCAGTAATGTAACACTTGACGAGTCTAGTTCCTACTCCCCTCACAAGACATTTCAGCCTCGCTACAGAACAGCCAGCCAGATTCTGGTCTCGTCGAGCTTCCACGCTCTTGTCCTGCATTCTAGCTTTTCGATCCTGCCCGCATTCAGAGCTCTTTGATCCCGCCTGCATTAAGAGCTTCACGCTCAACACTCGCCCAGCATGAAAGCTCTCTACTCCCTGCCTTACTCAAGCTTTCTACCCTGCTCCAGGCTCTCTCAACTACTGTGACACTTCACAACATTACCAACAAACCGACTGCTGTAACAAAGACTACTATACTAAATTAATATAAAAAAAAATACTATACAGTACTCTTGAGTCTTGCACCCAAATATGTACACATAAATCTACGTTACATTGAACTGGACTAGAGGAGTATTACAATGTTGCTGGTGAATGTCAATGGTTGTTGAAGATGTGCAGTCTCTCTAGTGTGTGTGTACTGAACCACTATATGAGTTTACACTGATGATTTGTTGAAGAGGGCTTGTATTACAAGCTTCTCCTCACCTTGCCAAACTGACCAATATCTAGCAGGTTGAGAAGAGATCAATTGTAGTTAGTTGTACACTTGGGAATTGTAATTAGTGGACCAAGAATCAGTGAAGAACTTCTTGGATTATGGAACACTTTGATAGGTTATGTAGAATTAACAGACCCATCTCCTTATGTTATGAACATGAGAGTAAGGAACAAGCATATTCTCAATACGGTATAGGTGCTACAGTTGCCTCCTAGGCGAGGCTAATAATTGGCCTAGGGGAGCCTCGATAAGTTTACAGGCTTCCTGACCCCATCAATGGTAAATCATGTGGTTTTTAGTACTGTGCAGTGAATGGAGAGGTGTACATTTTTAATATGTGCCTTCTTATTTTATGTGCTGCTGTCTTCTCTTGTCTGATGCCTCCTCCATGAAAGGGGATCAATAATTAGGTTTTCTTTTTTAATTTCATGCTTCTGATGGTACAGTATTTTCATAAGGTTACACCAACTTGGCTTTTCAGTAAGTTATGGTCATGTCTTCTGTCTGCTGTTAACTAGAGTACAATATTTGTTTTAGTCAGTTTCTAATAACATTAAACTGTCACTTGCCATGCATAACTAATCTTCCAATAAACAAATTATATTTGTAGAATTTAAAAATTCTTCAAAACATAATCAATTTTGTAAATTAATGCTTTAGAAATGTGTATAATACAAAGCAATGTGAAGTTACTTTTGTTCCTTGTCCACACAGGCGGTGACTGACATCCTGCTTAGAGGTGCCCAGCTTACTTATTTTTGCACCAAAAACATGATGGATGCCAACACATTCAAGGAAGCATGGGCCACTGCTGCCACAACAGTCCCACCGTCTGTGCTAGTAATACAGAGTTCTGGATAACTGCCAGTCAAATGTGTGGGGCAAGGAAGGTTCCTATTGGTTCGCCATGTATGTGGCCCTTTATGGTACTGCTTGTCATGGTTTGGGCAAGATACAATCATAGTGGATTGTGTGATGGTTCAGGATGTAGCACTTGAATCATCAAATATTTACAACTGAAAAAAATCACATGATTCTTTGAGTTTCAGCAAATCTTCCACTAGATAACTGAAACTGAAGGAAGGTTTGCGAAATGTACATGCAGATATCCCAGTACAGTAATCCAGATATGGTGACAAGTTGCCACTGGACAACCATGATGCTTCACAGCATAATATGTTCTAAATACCATCTCTCTTAATCTATTCTCTTTAGAATTCTAACATTTTTTAGGTGTAAGTCTCAATCCTCAAAATTTTGAGGTAAAGAATCTTAACTGATCTTATTTAGCAATAGTTTTGGCAAGATGGCTTGCTGCAAATATAATCACAATACAGGAACTACCAAACACATTAGTCAAAACTTTCCCCCTGGTGGTGATTATTTTTTTGTTCCATTATTTTACAGTGCTCAAACACCCCCGCCCCCTCGTTCACATCTATTTTTAGGTTTGCTAGTTAAGGATGGGGCTGGGTCCCTTGTGCAAGATGGTGGTGTTTACTAATTCATCTTTGTTTTAAAATCAAAATATATTTGTACCCCTTATTTCCCACACTCGGTATGTCTTGGCCAGTGATTATTATATTCAACTAAGACCCTGAAGTTTACATTAAGGTTTGTACATTAGTTGTAAATAATATTAAATTTTCATTTTTGCAATGAACACCAACCAGTAATGTTTTGAATATACAGGAAATTTAATATGGTTGGGGTTACTTCTATCAAACAGGTAATCAAATATTCTATTTTGGTGAACTATTGGCCAATAGTAGTGGCTTCTACAATATTTTGTAGGACAAGCAAACTGCCAACAAATTGATAAACACTTTAACTCTGAGCAGTACAAATTTGTACATTTGGCAATGTAATTACAAGTACAGTATACAATCAATCAATTTAACATTGCATGCTTATTTTGTTGTGCTTATCTTAAGGGGGGGGAAAGTTAAATTTTTAATTAGTCCATATTGGTTATTAAACTGAATCTCACTTTTCTGCTGTTATTGTTAGGAGTTCATAGTTTATTTTGGTTAATATATGATGAACCTTGTTAAATGTAAATGTGTTGAGAGCACTAGTCTAACCAACCCAGCATGGCCAAGTCTAGGGAGATTAGCCAGACAGCCATTTGGAATCTCTATGCACAGGCTATCTAAGATACCTTGTTAGTAAAGATTTAATTTGTAGTTTGCTAATTTTAAAGTTTTTGTTTTGTTTTTTACTTTAGGATAAATATTTTTAGTTTATAGTGTACTGTTTGGTACAGTGTGCCATATTAGTTTTTCTTCCAGGCCAGGTTAGCAAAGGTATCGAGTCACTACTGGGGAGAAGGCTGAAAGTCCCTCTTCAGGAAGGTAGGTGATGTGAATGAATAAACATAGCTTTGTCATTGAGAGTTTTGAGGTATTTAACAAATTATTGATTGTTTTCAAGGAAATTTTTTTTGTGTAATGTACAGTTTGGGGTAAAGTAATTTAAACCTTCATGTAGTTAATGGCATTGCCTTTTTTAACACATTTTGGCTCAGCTGTTGCTAACATGGCACTTGAAATTGTGCTCTTGTACTGCAGCCTTTTACTAGACTTGTACAGTCAGGGTGCTGTTCTTGCTAGTTGGCGAGATGCCATTGTGTGGGTGAGCATTCATGGTGATTGCTGCAAAGATGGTGACTGTTGTGAGAGTATAACATTGCCAGGTTGTTGGTACTTAAATAAACTGCCAATATTGGTAGAAAGCATTCCATATACTGATTATAAATTATATAGTGACCTTGGGTATTGTGTGTGCACAAAGCTTGTGGACTTCATTGTATATATCTTACTATAATGTGCATCAGGATTACTGCTAGTTGACCATATAGTCAACTAAACTGTAATATCAGTCAACTAAAGTGTCATTTTATTCCTAGGAAGGTCATAACAATTGGTTAAATGACTGAAATTTGGCATTTCACTCGCATTGCGGCTTATATAATAATTTTAACATTTTCAGTAAGAATGGAGTGTCTTAAATCTCATTGTTAACCTTATGTTTTGGGCAAAAATATTAAGATGTGCACTACTGTCACCATAATTTTATTTTGAAATAGAACTTCAGAATTGAAATTAGTTTTCTTTATTATATGCCAGATAGTTTTAAAATTGTTAAATTAGTCTTAAAAAGCTTCAAGGATAATAGAAAAAATATTAGCATCAAAGAACATTTCACAGGATCACTTGGTTATTTTGCTAACACTATACTTATTACTGGTACCACCAGTATTCATGTCAGTTCATTAAGTTGTTGTATATAAGATTGTGGTGTTTGTAGGAATATCTATCTGGGCTGGTGTCTGCTGTATTTCCATTTAGTAAAGATCTGCATTTCAGGAATTACGTTTTAAGATAGAGATTTGCATATTTGTATTTACCGTACTAAAAATGTAGAAAACTGACAATTTTCTTAAATATTTTCATCTTTGTGAAAGATAGTTTATGCACTAGTTGAGCACTGGACATGAGGTTTGAAAGGACTTTGTGACAAGATAAATTTAAGTTTACACATCTAAAATTTGTAATTAGGCTGTACTCTTAACTTCAGCTTGCTTTTTTTTTTTTTATATATAATTTCCATTTTTTTTTATTTTGCTGTATTTAAATGTACAACCTGCAATTGTTTGTTTTCCTCGGTTTGAAGCCTTGCTTTAAGGTTTTGGGTATAATTAATTTTTTTACTTTTTAAAATTTTCATAAAAAAATATTTAAAATTTTACTTTTGGCTAGTAATGTTGTTTTGCTGATGAACCTGACTGTTCCTTTGTACAATTAAAAGGTTGCCATGAGACTTTGGGGCTGGTCCACCCAACTGCACAGTTATTTAGTGATACTCTAGGTATGAATATGCATCATTGTTATGAATCTCAGATTGGCAGTGACTGTGTGCCTAGGAAGTATATGGCAAAGTAGTACATTGGTCAAGATGTTGCTATTTTTGTACAAAATTGTTGTAAACTTTTGTATCAAATGCATTGATAGTTTATGAACCCCAATAATAATAAATGTTATAACTAAATTTTTCTTTGGCAATTGTCTGTTTAGCCTTGACCATAAAATGGTCAGAGTAAATATTTCCTTCCTTGGTTTACACCACAGGGAGGGCAGCACCACTTTAGATGACAGAAAATAGGTTGTGCTATAAATCATATTTTGTGCCTAATTTGAATTTTTGTATTACTTAGTTTGGTATCCAAGGACATTTAATGGTCTTTAAGGAAAAACAGTATTGGCAGTAACATCCTTTTAAGCCACATATGGAATATTAAGGGGGGCTATCAAATGAAGTGTTATCGTGCATTTCTTCAAATACCATCCTGTATCAATGAGACCATTTGTCTATGCATTTTGACCTCCCACTTAGTTCTGTAAGTTTTCTTTTCCCAACGTTCCTAGATTGAATCCTTGGTGAATTTGATGCCGCATCTCTTTTTGCTCTTGTATTGGCATCTTCAGTGATATTTAGGACCTTTTGAATATCTTTCCAGCTTGATGCCTCATTTTGTTAATTAAATCTTTTTATATTTAAAAACACAGGAAGCCCAGTTTCCTTTATAATGCATAACTGCAGCAAAAAAATATAACTTGCCTACAAACTTCCTGTGCAAGACATTGCAATTCCTTCCAGATTGTATGAGTCTTCAAATACATAAAATTATATTTTAATCAAGAAGCTTGCTCAACTTATTAGTGCTTTATATCAAGGCCAAACCAGGAAAAGTTAAGACTTTATTGGCAAGTCATCAATTTGACTCTTGTTAAACATGAACCAGATGTTACACCAATATGGCAATGCACAAACATCTCTATACCATGTCGAGAATTTTAATGTTGTATGTTGCAAGGGGACTTAAAATACCACTTAAAGGGATTGTGGAGGTCACATGGCAGGACATTGATAATTCTCAGAATGACATAGCCTAGGAAAAGCATACTAACGAGAGATACATAACCAGCTTTGATATATTCGAGGTGATGCTATTTGCTAGGCAGATTTGTAAAAGGAAATGAATACCAAAAATATTTTTTTTTAAATATACAGGAAAAGGATGTAGAGCGCATGCACACACACGACATACACATGATAAATTATACTTCGGCACTTGCAAAAGCAACCAAACAGTACAGTGGGGGGGGGGGGGGGGGGGGGGGAGGTAACACCAAGAAGTGCCTTAATTAAGGGCAAGGGGCCAGAATGAAAGTTACATTTGGCATGTGCATTAATTTGTAATACTACTGAGCCCTAGACTTTGTGCATGTATGGAAACCACTACATTTATATGGATGTCTCCCTATGAGCAGGTGACCCAAATTTGAGAGCTGACAAAAGTATATTTGGTATTAGAAAGGTGTAATCCATGAAGTTGGGAGATCAAATGGAGAGGAAATAACTAAAGAGATGACCAGAGGAACCCTACTGAGACTGCACAGTGTGGAACAAATGGCAGAGGACAGTGGAAAATACATAAAATGAAAGAACAAAAAAGTAAAACAAGGTGAATAGGCCTACTAAAGAATGACTACAGATCATTTTGAGTGAGAGGATGCAAGAGTAGACAAACTTGGAAAATGAAAAGCGGTGAGAGCACTGAGCAAATCAAGAACTGTTGCAGCAATATGGAAAGTTAAATGTCCTGTAATTCAAGCCAAGCTACGAACACACAAGTGTGATGGAGGATCAGACAGAAACCCTTCTTTTCTATAGGAAAATAAATCTTGGGTACTAACACTGACTGCTTTTAGAAAATTGTGCATGTACATCATGAAGCTACTCTGAAAACATGACATCAAACCACCTATATTGCCACTATTACCAAGTGTTCAAAAATTTCTACACAGCTTTGTCTTCTGAAGATTTAGCATACATGAAAATGTTTTCTTTCTTGTTTCACATGTGCCAAATAATTCATAAGAATTATTGGGCATGCTTTACATAAAGTGACACCTTGCCCATGAACAAGGACAGTACAGAAATGGTTCTCTGTACACCGTTTTACTTTGTCTATTAAGTTATGATGAAAGTATACCTCCCCTTTGCAGATTCAATCTTATTATAATTACTTTTCACATAGCCTGCAAGGTTCCTTTGACAACCTACCATAAATATGTGGACTGCCCCACAAATGGGAATTTGTCTTAAAAACTCATGAGACTGTTTCTCATGACTCCAGGACAAGTTTGTCAATTTTCTCATTGACCAGAGGAAGGTGTTGCCACACCAGGTCTGGATTGTTGTACACTGATGAATCCACCTGCAAATACACAACAACTGTAAAATATCAATATCGCATATCCTTCTTGTCCACATTAAACACTATACTGTACAGTCAGATGATATTCATCCACAATGCTTGGGACTTCTATTAACTATATAGGAACTGTTAGAACCAAGATCCACCTTTCAATCCAGATGTGAATTGCAACAGTCACATCGTGTATTGTTACAGATGTATTTATTTACTTAAAATGTGTTGTAGTCCAACTGTGCTTGAGTTTGGCAGCTGTGAAATTCACAGCCCATTCTCCTGTTTTGGTAGTAACGATGATGATCATAGTATATACTGTATACTGACGTAGAAATCTGAACTGAACTAAAATCTGAACTACAACCAAGCAACAGCCTAGTGGACCAAACTCTCAAGTCAAGCCTGGCCTTGGGCCGGGCTTGGGGAGAAGAACTACTCCCAGAACCCTATCAAGCAGGTATTGAGTTGGACAAACCAGAAAACTATTTTTTGCTTGGGTTGCTTTGACAAACTAAACTAACCTATCCTGAACTTCCTAGGCCTAATACAGTGGTACCTCGGCTTACGAATGCCTCCCTTTACAAACTTTTCGGGTTACGAGTTCGATTTCTTCGTAAAATCCGAATCGCGTTACGAACTTTGCCTCGGAAAATGAAGTTTGTTGATACACACATGGCTGACCTAGCACGTGGCGATACGGCGACCGCGCATCAGTTTACCAGTGCCTCCTGCCTCGTGACAATCGCGCCTGAATTCTTTGTAAAGACTCAGTTTTTTTGGATTTTTGGGTATTTGAACATAAAAATTATTATTATATATCTCGTCATGGGTCTCAATGTCAGTGGTAAGATTCAATCCTTAAATTGTGGTCAGAATGTGTTTCAGAACTAGACTTTGAGGGGTTGAGCCTGAACCTAAAGTGCCTGTTGTTGAGGAAATTGTTACTCTGGGGCAGAAATTGAACTTGGAGTTGGATGGTGCTGATGTGGAGGAGTTGGTGGAGGAACACAGCGAAGAACTGACCACCGAAGAACCCCTGGCCCTTCACAAGGAGCAGCCGAGGAAATGCCTTCAGGGGAGGAGGAGGCAGTACAGAATGTCCCTTCCTCAACAATTAGGAAGTGGTGTAGACTGTGGGAAGAAATGCAAACTTTTGTTGAAGTAAGCAAGTAATTATCAAAAGAAGGCACCAAACTGGGAAGGCTATGTAGCACCATCAAATGTGCGGAATAATCAGAGGGCGCTAAATATCACCAAGGATGCCAATACGAGAACAGAAACGTATAAGGCGAACGATATCAAAAGTACTTTTCTTGAAACGACTCGCCCAGAGCAAGCTGTCGAAGGCTGTTGCACTAACCTTTTCAATGACAATGTGATACTTTACTACTGACAAGTGTTACAACGAAGGGAAAACAATCCTCAATGGATCGATTTTTAGTGAGAAAATCAAGCAGTGAGCCACAAGCAGGTCCTAGTAGTATGCAGGCAAAATGTGCCAGAGTGTACCCCAGAGGAGTCCTCACTGCCTGATGTTATAATGGAAGGGGGACTCCCCTTCCAAACACTAACACCTCTCCTCCTCCTCACCATCTTCCATAGGCCAACAAAAGTCATCAATAAAGGTAAGTAAAATCTTGTACATACTTTAGTACTAAAGATTTGGGTGAATTAGGTATAAAATTTACTTTGTTAATTTTTTGGAGTGTGTGGAACAGATTAATTCAATTTACACTATTTTTTATGGGAAAATTTGTTTCTGTTTATGAATCGTCTCCGGGAACGGATTAAATTCGTAAGCCAAGGTACCACTGAACACGATATCTGAGGCCTAATATAGAACATGCGTGTGCTATACTAGGCCTAGGAATATTTAAGTTTGTGTTTTAGCATCATTTATTTTAAAAGAATTTCTTACTAGTCAGTATTCTATCTAAAAACTAAGAACGTACGAATTCTGGCTATTGAAGATCATCACAATAGGTACAGTACTATCTAAACGGAAGGATGGGTTGGAAATTCACTATCCACGTGATGGGCATTTACAATAATTTAAACATTGCTTAAACTTTTGGATAGCAAAACCAGAGGTAAGGTTTTGCAATTTTGAATTACATTCTTTAATTATGGCACTTTTCAAACATTCTGTAATGCCATTGTTAAGTCTGCAAATAAGGCTTTCAACAAATATTACAAGTACAGTACATTTTTTAGTACTGTACTCTCAAAGTTCGATAATTCAAATCATATGAGGCTCGCTCACATTTGAGTTACCTAAACACTCGACTTAGCTGAATTTCTTACCAGGAATATCCAAAGGTGAACAAATTTGCAATTTTTATGTAACTGGTTACTCCTGCTGTTTACTTGAAAATGATAAACATGAATTCATTTGGGTGTTAATGTTAGTGAATTCATCTGCCAAAGTATTAATGCAAACATACATATGATGGTGGCAGATGGCATCAAACCATAACTAATATGGCTCCCTCCACCCCTTTCTAATGCTCTTCCATCTTATGTATCAATCTTCATGTTTTTACACAATGCATCTGTACTGTATTACTGTACCCTAAAAGTATAATACAAAAAATTATTGATGGGAATTATAAATAACAGCAAATTGCAACACACATGGAGTGAGTAAGAGAGTGGCACAGCAAGCTAACTGCTCCCTCTTGCCACTGTCAGACACTTATTGAGTCTTCGGCTAAATTATACTCTTTTTTTTTTTTTCCCCATCCTAAATAAACAATAGAGTTTATATGAAACAAAATAATATAGTACAGTATATGCAATAAACATATATGTATACTGTATGTTTGGAAATGACTGATCTATGTAGCTGTAATGGAAAAACATTACTGTACAGTACTTGCATTATCTTTTGTAAAGTAATTTGCAAAATGACTAGAAAGTACAGTATGCATATCTTAAGGTTATCTTGAGATGATTTTGGGGCTTAGCGTCCCCACGGCCCGGTCCTCAACCAGACCTCATTTTTGTTACACACCCCCAGGAAGCAGCCCGCAGCAGCTGTCTAACTCCCAGGTACCTATTTACTGCTAGGTAACAGGGGCATCAGGGCGAAAGAAACGTTTTGCCGATTTATCTCTGCTTTCACTGGGGATTGAACCCGGAACCTCAAGACTATGAATCCGAAGCGATGTCCACTCAGCTGTCAGGTGCATGAATAGAGCGGTTATCATCTGGAGTGATGGGGTAGTTGGCAGAGATGACCTCTGCTTGGTCCCCAGTTGAGCTCTGCCCACAGTGTGCTCATGTATTTCAAGTTTCATCATGAAGGTGCAAATGCATTGGTAAAAATGTTATTTTTGGAAATTCCAAATTTGGATGACATGTTTAGTGTTATCAGACCAATTATGGTACAGTGGTACCTCCATTTACGAATTTAATCCGTTCCCAGAGACGGGGGCGTAACTCGAAAATTCGTAACCTGAAACAAATTTTCCCATAAGAAATAATGTAAATTGAATCAATCCGTTCCACACTCCCACAAATATTAACTTCAAAATACATTTCATACATAATACACAGAAATATTTTATACTATAGTATGCAAAGGTTATAGCTTACCTTTATTTATGACTCTTGTTGACGTATCGAAGACGGTGAGGAGGGGAAAGGAGGAAGGAGAGTCCCCTTCCATTATAACATCAGGCAGTGATGACTTTTCTGGGGTAGTCCCTCCTACGTTTGCAGTCATACCACTGGGACCTGGTTGTGGCTCGCTGCTTGTTTGTCTTACTAAGAATCTGTCTAAAGACACTTTTTTTCCCTACATTTTAACACTTGTCTGTAATGAGACATCACATTGTCATTCAAAAGGTCAATGCAATGGCCTGCTACAGCTTTATCTAGGGAAGTTTTTTTCAACAAAACTTTGTATTCTTCCCATACTTCACACATTTTCTTAATGAGGAAGGTACGTCCTCTACCGTCTCTACTTAACTATTTTCTTAGGTTGAACCTTACCACTGACTTTCTTGGGACCCATAGCATGATATATAATAATTACTTTTATGTTCAAAAACCAAAAAAAGCAGAAAAATAATGAAATTCTTTACAAAGAATTCAAGCGCAATCGTCACAAGGCGAGAGAGACTGGTAAACTGAAGCGCACCACGCACTCGGTCGGCCCATACGTGTATCAACAAGGTCGTAAGTCAAGTAGAATTTTCCGACAAAATTGGGGTCGTAACTCAAAAAATTCGTAAGTAATTAATAAGTCGAAGTTCCATTGTATTTACAGATGACACTAACGGGTTGCAGGACCACCAACCACCAATGTTAATGCGAGACCCAACAACAGACCCTGAGATGTTATATGTTTAGCAGTGTTTGTGTAGACTAATTAGTTTTCAGCTCGCCAGCTTTTGGGTTGCTGGGAACCCTAGGGGTTTCTCTCTTCCTACTGGGTTCAATTTCTTTTCTGCATTTTACTCTCATGCTGTGATCTCAGTTTCCAGGGAGTCTCCCTGTTTTGTGTTGAAGAGTTGTTTCTCTTCAGTTCCAGCTGTGTTCCTGAACATTTCTTGGTTGTGCTTAGTGATTTACAGGCTGTGTGCCTTGGGGTTTCTGAGCCATGTGTACAATTGGGGTTGCATTCCCAGGCAACCCGTTCACGCACTTGCTTATAGTCAATATCTTGCTTATGAATAAGTCCATATGTGACATACTAATTTATTGTGAATATTTGAGTTTACCTTGAAAAGCTGAATAGAAAACCACAACCTAACCTAACCACCTTAGTATGTTAAGATATTACAATTAGTACTGAATGTATACCTATATTGATATTACAGTTTTATAAAAATAATAAAACAAAACTAAAATATTTAAATAAATTGTAAAGTAACTCAGGATATTGTCAAATATTGTATAAAATCTCTATTGTTTAATAAAACCTCCCAGGGGTTCCTGGGTGGTGTCAGGACATTTTTTCCCAGACAGCATGTCAGTTATTTTTGGGGGGTTGTGTCCTCGGGTGTTTTTTCATTGGTTATATACTCAGAGGATTTCCTGTCACTGTTTCTTTGTTTTTGTACTGAGGCTGGCATTTTCTTCCCTGATTCCATGTGTGACTAACCATCCTGTGAGATGGGAATATTAGATGAACTTATAGCTAGCTGAACAAATCCACAAGGGCTGTGACGAGGGTTCGAACCTACGGCCGCGAGGATTCCAGATGCACCTTAATTGACTGAGCTACGACATGGTCAAAAGAATTGCAACCAGGAAATCAACTTGACCTACCACGGATCCTGCAATCTCTCCGAGACACAAGCCAGGTTTTTACACAATTCCCCCATGCACCTGAGCTCTGCTAATAAGCTATTCTACCTCTTCGCCTTTACTTCATTACACACGCTATTGTGATTTCTGTGTGTTATAGCCAGCTGTTTAGTCAGAACTGGTTTGTTTATGTATTAAGGCAGGTATTATCTCCCCCTAATTCCATGTATGACTAACCATCCGTGAGATGAGAATAATAGTTGAACCTATAGCTAGTTCTTGATGTACACTTTGTAATATCTCATATAGATTAGGGTAGCAGCACATTGGTGTGTATACCTAATTTTGCTAAATAAAAAAAAAAACTGTTCCTTCATGCTCTAGGTTCATGCTTGGTTGGTTTGCCTTGCTTTCCTGGGCATTTGAAGTTGTACCACTATCCTGGCTGAGGTCTCAGTTTCATTTGGTTTGTGGACTTGAGGCTTTGTTTCTCTGGCCCCTGTGTCTTGCCCCATGCTGAGTAGAGTGAGCTATGAGTTTCAGCCTGCCAGCTGAAATTTTTTTAGCCTCCACCTTTTAATTCTGTGCCTTGATTCCATGTTGATCATTCCCAGCCGGGGTTTGTGGTTTTTGAGTCTGGTTGTCGGTCTTCAGTGCCCTGGATTTTTCACACATGTACAGTACTCGGTTCTTCTGCCCAATGCTTTCCTGGCTTGAAATTTTAGTTTTGGCCAGCTGGGAATATGTACTTGCTCCCTTGCTGTACACCTTTTTGCTGCTCTGTATTCCTTGGCACTTAGTCCACAGCTTCTGTTTAGGCTTAGGGCTCTTATGGGGCAGTTTTCCTAGGTGGCAGTCTGGGGTGTCCCTAATAATATTGTATAATGCCTAATATACATGCTGCAGACCCTAATATATACACATTGCAAAGCCTAATCTACAAATCTGAAAAATTAACTGTAAAATGCAAATACCCAAATAATGAATGAAAGAAAAATCAGAATAATGAAGTTTCCTATAGACATGACTAAAAACAACATACCCTACTCAAAGAATTAAACTTAGCTCACATGTAATTTTGAGATTGGGGCCTCTCTTGACGAGGTTTCCCTCTGTATATATGAGGCGCCGACAGGGCTGTACAGTCTGGTGTCGTTGACCCTCACAATTACTTGGTCAACACGCAGATAGTGTCGGAATAACACAAAAAATCCACTGGGCATCACTCTCTGTAAAATAACAAATCCTTGGGTTTTGGCCATCACATTTATTGCTTTTAAATCCTTAAAAAAAAAACCTCATACTGCACCATGCAGTATATCTTTGATCCCAGTTTATATTCTTCTGTATCTAGCCTTTTGTATCGATTTTTGATAATCATATACTTTTTTCAAGACATTTGTATCTACTATACTGTATTTAGCATTTATGCATAGCACTGAAAGCCACTCAAGCCTGAATATTTCAACTGCATTAAATAATTAATATCTATGTATTATAGAATTGCATTAAATAATATTTAATGTAGAAAAACCAGCATTGAATGTAATGAAACGCCATTTTCTGGGCAAGTCCCGGAGCTTTCCCAGGCTGATATGCTAATGTTAGACTTTGGCATCAGTCATGTGTATGGAATTCTTAGGCCTACCGGGGACCACGGCCAGAACCGGTCCCCCTCAGAGAGGCAAGGGGAGCATTGGCCTATAGAAACCCCCGTGTGGTTGGAAGCATTCTATGTCTGCCATCGACCGGAACAGGCACCCAGAAAGATAAGCGCCTCAAAACAAACCCCTATTCTGGTTAAAATTGCTACCGAACTAGTGGATAGAACTCCCCAACAGAAACAAGCAAACTCGTGTGACGTCACACGTCGCCGCGCCGCTGTCTGCGCAGCTTCCTCCTCCCTGGAAGGGGGAAGGGGGAGCCCCAGACCCTCCATGCCGGCTACCCACATCTCAGTTCTGAGGCTGGATGTCAAAAGTGCGAAAAAAAAAAACGAGAATCAGGAGAGACCCAGGTCTCTCCTGATTCTAAACTTATTCAATTTATATCCATTGTTTTGAGTCCTATTTTGTGTTGATATATTGAAAACCTTATTTGTTATTAACATCCCCTTTCATTATTTATATACTTCAATCTGGTCTGAGACCGAGCCATGGGAAGGTTGATTTCTGGAAACAACAAAAAGTATAACACCCCTGACTCTGTCTTTCTAGATATTGTAAATTTACCTTTTTAAATCTTTCTTCACAAGGGAAGTTTCTAATTCCTAGGATTAACTTTTATTTCTATCTGTATGCTTTCAAATTTATGTCCAGCCTATAATGTGGACACTAAAACCTAACTGTATAATCAAAATGGGGTCTTTTTTGGGGCATGCAATAGTTAACAAAATATTCTCCCTTGCTCTTACCACTTTTACAACACATCTCGTGCTTCCATTGTCATCCAATTCGTCTTCGTATAGGAAAATTTCTTCATAAAACTTTATTTCCTCACGTACTCGTAATTTGTCAAGATCAATGCGTTCAGTTGAGGTCTCAGCCTTAAGTCCTCCAGAGAGTGTTCCTCGAAAATTTGTAGTGTAAGTCCAATCGTAAGGCTTCACCACCTTTTTAACAAACTCACAATCTGCTCTGAAAAAAAGGTTTAATTACTCTAAAGTAATTCAAGACAAGTTTATGTATCAATCTATGCCCTTTGCACAAGTGTACAATGTATGGCAAGTGAGTTGGTACTTGATGGGGGATGGGGGCAAGCACTACTGAAAAAGGAGTAGAGTAGAGGGTTACTCATACACAATATGAAAACAAAGGTGGGCTACTATCAGATTTGTGCATGTCAAGTACACATGCAGTATACTCAATGGGCATATTATAGCACCCCCAATACTGTGAGCCTCTAACTTTTTAATAATTTTTTTTTGTGGCACGGTGTCAAAAGCTTTGCTAAAGTCAAGGTATACAACATCACAAACCTTATCACTATCAACTGCCTCAACTATGCTGGAATAAAATGATAGCAAATTTGGTAAATATGAATGGCCATTTGTAAAACCATGTTGTGAATCCTTTATTAATTTATGTTTTTCAAGATGAAGACGAATGGTATTTGCAATTGGAGATTCAAGTAACTTTCCCACAATAGACATTAAGCTAATTAGCCGATAGTTTGACGCAAGTGATCTCTCTCCTTTCTTGAAAACGAACCCCATTAGCAACCTTCCATGACTGGAACTCTTCCTGACTTGATTGATTGATAAAATATGGGAAACAATGGCTCGCAAAGCTCCTCTTTGCATTCTTTAAGCACCCTGGCAAATACTTCGTCTGGCCCCTGGGGATTTGTTTGGCTTGAGTTTCACCATTTATTTAATAACATCCTCCTTGGTAACTGCTAAACTAGTCAACCTGTCCTCTTCCCCACCCACATAGACTTGTTTGGCTGAAGGCATAATGTTATGTTCCTTCTTAGTAAATACAGAGATAAAATATTTATTGAAAATACTATTCATCTCTTCATCATTATCAGTTATCTGACCTGTCCCAGTTTTTAATGGACCTACCCTTTCCCTAACCTTTGTTCGATATAATTGAGAAAACCCTTTAGGATTTGTCTTTGCTTGCCTTGCTATGCAAACTTCATAGTTTTTTCCCCTCCTTATCTCTTTTTTTTTTTTAACATTTCTAATAATTTGGACTAATTCTTGTTCTAAACTGACTTCCACATTCTTAATCCTTTTGCACCAAGCTCCCTTTCTACCTATAAGATTCTTCAGATCCTTTGTTATCCATTTCGGGTCATCATTATTCAATCTATTCAATTTGTATGGTATACTACGTTCTGTGCCTTGCTTAGAATAGTATTTTTAAATAAGTTATATTTTAAATCCACATCAAAATCCCTTCTTACGTCACCTTCTACGATAACATCTCGCTCCAAGACTGGCCCGCCCCCCATGCAAAGGACTTTCCAATCTATTACACCCAAAAATTTTCTTAACCCATTTCAGAAATCTGGCACTTTTACAGAATTTTCTCCTACAAATCTATTCCATTCCTTGCTAAATCTGATCTCAGTGATAACTGTTCCCTAGCTCACTCCCTATTTCAATGTCATCAATTTATCTCCCCGTTAATATTATTTTCCCGCATTGGTTCCTTAACGTGTTGCTTAAGGAAGCAATTGTTTATTAATTCTAGAAAATCTTCTACTTCATTATTCCTTGCTCTGTTAAGCCAGTTTATTCCACTAAAACACATCAATAACATCAATAATGATGCTCCAACTCTGAATCAAAGTTATCTTTGTTGGTCCAAATACTCCAGTGCCATAAATACATGCACTATAAATACTCAACAAGATGCAGCAGCCAACAAATGCTAAATTTGCAACATCACTTGATTAACCCTTTTACCATGGTACACCATGCAAATTTTGTTTCCACTGAGGGTTGAAAAGTAAATAAAAATAGACCAGTAAGTTTTATGAAATGCCATTTTTCTGTAATTACCTAAGTGTAATTACAGGATGAGAGCTACGCTTGTGGTGTCCCATCTCCCCAGCACTCTGTCGTATAACGCTTTGAAAGTACAGTACTGACAGTTTTGGCCTCCACCAACTGCTCCCCTAACTTGTTCCAACCGTATACCACTGTTTGCGAAAGTGAATTTTCTTATATTTCTTCAGCAGATTTGTTTAGTTAGTTTAAATCTATGAAATGCGACACCTCAGTAGCTTATATCCTATTTATATTTAAATGAGTTTGGGTGGATATAAATAGGAGCTGCCTCACATGGGCAATAGGCCTTCAGCAGTTTCCTTGAATTTTATGTTCTTGTCTCGCCTCTTGCTTTTAATTTTAATCCTAGAATTTAACCCTAAGACCGTGTATATTACCATGCATATTGGGGGCCCTGGTAGTGAAAAATATTAGAATTATGTAAAAATAACTTAAAATGTTAAACAAATCTCCAACTTATTAGCTTCAGTATCTTGAAACTTTCATCAAAATATTTTCAGAAATTCATTTTAGACGAATTTTTAAAAAATAAGAACGTTTTGTTGAGAAGGAGAACAGCTCCTAATAACTGGAACTAAAGGATAATGCAGTACAGTAATAAAGAAATGCAAGCACCTGTCCGACGCTCAATGAAGAACAATAGTAGTAAGAAGTGTCCACAAAGTGGATATGCAGTTGGTGCCTTTATATCATTGCTGAGTAACACATAATAACAAATAATAATGAATAACTATGTTATTATGCTCTATTTTGTTATATATCATATAAATAAATTGTCCAATGTTAATATATGTTATTTTCATCAATGTCTTAAAAATATTTTGGTTTAGGGGAATTTTTTTTTTTTTAGATTTTAGTTTTTTCTCCTTTGTTTATAAATCTGATTTTGTTATAACCTTTACATCCTGGGGAATGCATATATTTCCCTAACTATGTGAAGATAGAATGAAATTGGTCAAGAAATAAGTCACTTACAACTCGCAAAACTTGAGACTTAATTTTTTTGGCAGATTTTTTTTCTGATTTCAAATTCTATTTACTTTGTCTCTTTAGTTTGTTTTGATGATTAGGGACCAGATTAGGGCTTTTTCACTTATATAAAGTATACCCTAAATACATCCCCTAAATCATTATAATTATCCCTATATTTTGCATTTTTTGGGGGGTTATTTTTTCTTGACTTCATTTAAAAAACAAATTGACCTACAACTTTCACATGTTCGAGTACGAATGCCAAACAATATTTATTAAAACATACAATTAAATTAACGAATTAAAACTACCTTTATTTATTGTTGATAACTTCAACTTCAATTATCTCTGAAACTAGAGTTTCATCTTTGAGTGGCTTCTAAAATTCCAGTTTTTGACCGATTCTCACTATTTTGATATAGTGTGTGCCCAGCTGTCTGTTCTACAATCCCTTCAGAATGGACTTTTCATAAACATTATACATTTAGAGCTATAATTTTTGGGGGTCTAAATTTGCTACACATTTTGAATGCCTTATTGACGATTTTTTTACAGTAAACTATACTGAAAACCTATATTTTAATTTGATGAAAATGAAGATCATATGCTATTCTGAGAGAATAATAACATTAAATGAACAATTGGTGATAGTTCATATTTTTTATTCTGAATTGAAAATCTGAAGTTTTCAATATTCAAATTTAAAATTAATTTTGATTCTCTTGTTTTTCAAGTTACGCTGTGATCATTTAGACAAAGTTGGAGCATTTGCCTAGTTGATTATGCAAAAAAAAGTTGGAAAGTGTTTGTGCAAGTTTTAAAAACTTGTTAAATTATTTTATGTCAAATCATATATGTATGTATTGCACTGTTGAAGGGTTAATGTTCTTATCTCCCCCTCTTGCTTGTAATTTGTGTGCATCCTCATATGGTCCCTATCTCAAGGTCTGGCAAGTACCCCAACAAGGCAAATATAAGAGGTTGCATCCATGACCCCCTCAGCATAAAAATATTATTTTTGCAGCCTAGCTAAGTATAATACACCGATGTGAGCATGCATGCATGAATAAAATAGTGTATGTGATGCACAGTGTCCCTAACCAACTAAATAAGGATATGTGGATGACAAATGTTAGACACCAAAAGTCTATTAAGCCTTCCTTAACACTTAGGCTGCAGTCATCGTCAATCGTTGATTCATTGGGTAATGCGGATATCGTCATATGAAGATTTAAACAAATTATTATCCGGGTTTTACATGTATGATATAAATAAGGCTATACTGTAATAGGTCTATGTGGATGTAATGAAGTTTACCTTGACCCTTGAAAGAAATCCTGCTACCATTGGTTACAAATGTGGTTATCGTGAAAGTCAGAAGGGAAATGCAGTCATTGTCAAGAATGTTACTAGGGAAATGTGGTCATCGTCATATGACGATTTAAACAATTATTGTCTGGGTTTTACATGTATGATGCAGATATGGACATAAAAGCTCTCTGTGGATGTAAATAAAGAAAAACAAGTGATAATTTTATAAAGAAAAATAATTTTTGGAATTTTTTGTGCATAGGCAGTTAAGACCATTTCTTCATAGCTGTTGTCTAAGGGTCAACAAACTCTTCAGGTGTTTGACAAAACATAAAGGTACCATGCTATGAAAAAAAACTACTGGAAATTAGGAAAAGCTAATACAGTACTGTAAAAAAAACCTGGTTGTCCGATCAAAAAATATCCCAGATCTTGACAAGCACAGAGCATCACTATATCTTTAACACCCAAACAAATCAGAAAATGTTTATTTCACTCTGTATGTACAGCAAAATTGTCCCGTACCTCCTCACCTGGCTTCTTTCCATACTTCAGCATGCGCCACTTGTAATGTGTCCTCTCTATCATTAACGCACTCTAGAGCATCAAAGGCATTAAATGAGATGCTGCCCCCATCCTTATGTTCAATTTGCAGACAGTTGTTGGCAAACACCATGTCTGGCAGGGAAGGTAGTGTCAACAATTTTTCGTATCTGTTGGCAAGACAAATGACTATCAGATCTGATTGGGTTGTCAAGAAGAGCCCTCTAGCCACAAAACAAAAAATATCTCTAACAGTAAAGCTAAACCTTCAAAGGATTTAGAATATCAGACTTTCAAAAGTTAAGCAGCTACTACCAGAACTTACAGTACACATTACGTAACTGTCAAAACTTACCGGCACCAATTACACAGCTTATTCACCCCCGTGTTTTCCTCACACTGTGTAGGTGACTCACACTGGGACCCCATGATGTGACTTTTTGTGACCCTTAAGGTCCATTCACCAAACACAAACTCTTCGCACACTGGTGGAGGAAGTCTGGGTTCGACTGGGTTTGACATTCTGAAACTAAGAACACCACATTATTGAAGTGTGATTGAGACATTAGCATGTTCCAAGCATCTAAATTCTGAATGAATCCTCGTAACTAACATGGGGCCCTACAAAGACTGGGTATTAAAGGTTTTAAAAATCATTTGTTTGAAGTGACCAGAGTTGCTTTACTTTCACCTGTGATTAATTTTACCATGAGTAACTTAGAACTTGGTAATTCAGATACTAGTAACCTGAATCATTGAGTAATTTGCTTGAATTCATGTTCAAGATTTAGAATTTTTTCTGGATCTTTTAACTAGAATGGGTATTCAGGTTAACCCTTAAACTGCGCAAAACACCATATGATGTGTGACATTGAAAGGGGTATACAGTAATTTGAAAAATATTCAAATTATGTAAAAATTACTTAAAAATGGTAAACAAATCTCTAACTTATTGGCTTCA
This sequence comes from Procambarus clarkii, assembly GCF_040958095.1. Taxonomy (NCBI): domain Eukaryota; kingdom Metazoa; phylum Arthropoda; class Malacostraca; order Decapoda; family Cambaridae; genus Procambarus; species Procambarus clarkii. The sequence goes on along the minus strand of NC_091180.1, from coordinate 16,362,747 downwards.
GCTTCGTGAAACTTTCATCAAAATATTTTCAGAAATTGATTTTAGATGAAGTTTAAAAAAAAAAAACATTTTGTTGATAAGGAGAACAGCTCCTATTAACTTGAACTGATGGATAATGCAATAATAAAGAGATGCAAGCACCTGTCTGACGCACAAAGAAGAAGAATAGTAGTAAGAAGTGTCCACAAAGTGGATATACAGCTGGTGCCTTTATAGCATTGGTGAGTAATACATAATAACACAAATAATAATGAGTAATCATGTTGTTATGCTCTATCTTGTTATATATCATATACTGTAAATACATTGCCCAATGTTATTATCATTTACTTTCAACAATGTCCAAAAAAATACTTTAAGTTTTTTTTTTTTTTAGGTTTTTAGGTATTTTTTCTCCTTTGTTTATTATTTTAATTTTTTTTAACATTTACATCCTGGAGAATGCATACTCGTCCCTCACTATGTGAAGCCAGAATTAAATTGGTCAACAAATAAATCAGTTACAACTCTCAAAACTTGGGACTTTAAACTTTTTTGGCTAATTTTTTCACAGATTTCAAACTCTATTTTCCTTGTTTCTTTAGGCTGTTTCGATGATTAGGGACCAGATTAGGGTTTTTTTACTCATATAAAGTATATCCTAAATCATTATAATTATTATAATTAACCTTATATTTTGTTTTTTGGGGGGGTATTTTTTCTTGATTTCATTTCTACTCACATTGACCTACAACTTTCACATACTTGAGTATGAATGCCAAGCAATGTTTATTACAACCTACAAGTAAATTCATGAATTAGAACTGCCTTATTCATTGTCGATAACTTCAACTTCAATTGTATCTATAACTAGAATTTCAACTCACTTCAGTATCCAAAAATCTAGTTTCTGACCTATTCTCACCATTTTTACATATAATGTGCACAGCTGTCTGTTCTACAATCCCTATAGAATTGATTTTTCATAAACTCTAAACGTTTGGAGTTATAAATTTTTGTTGTCCAAATTTGCGCATATAATATTTCAAATGCCATATTACCAAATTTTTGTTTATAGTAAACTACAGTATACTGAAAACTTATATTCTAAATATATGAAAATGAAGATCATATGCTATTCTGAGAGCATAACACCACCAAATTAACAGTTGGTGATGTTTTTATATTTTTGCAGCTGATTTCAAAATCTGAAGTTTTCAATATTCAATTTTATAATTATTTTTTATTTTCTTGTTTTTCAAGTTACACTGGTATCATTTAGACAAAGTTGGAGCATTTGCCTAGTAGATTATTCACAAAACATTTGAAAGAGTTTCAGAAAATTTTAAAAACTGAGTTCAGTGTCACACATCATATGAGGTTTTGTGCAGTTTAAGGATTAACAGGATATATGGAACAAGAAACCAAAATAAATTTGAATTCAAGTACAGTATTGTATTTGACTTCGTAACTCAAAGACAAACTGGGTCACCATGACTTTTACCGGATGAGAAAATCTAGCAAAGCCAAAGGCCGTCAACCAGCGAAGCCTCACCAGAAAGCCAAGGGCCTTCAATCAGTAAAGCCTCAGCAGTTGGCAGCCAAAATTGATCTTGCCAAATTCATATGCAGTAATTATACTGTGTTAGGTTAGGTAAATGAATAATAATAGAGATTACTACCTAGGGGTGGTTCTCGGAAGAAAACTGTCACCTGAGGACCACATATATAACATTGTGCGAGATACTTTCTAGTTAGTTAGGTCTATGCTACACTTTCAAACATCAGAATCACTTTGAAATACATGAAATACAAATATTAATGAAATTCTTCACAACTTTTGTGAGACCAAAATAGGAATATGCAGCAGGTGTATGGTGCCCATACCTGAAGAAGTACTGTACATCAATAAGCTAGAAAAAGTGGAGACATGCAACTAAATGGCTTCTGGAAATTAAAAAAACAAACAAGAACTATGAGGAGATATGATCACTACGTATAAAATAGTAACAGGAATCGAAAAAATTGGCAAAGAAGAATTCTTGAAAACTTCAAGAACAAGAGAACATAGCTTCAAACAAAGGAAACAAAGTTGCAAAAAAAATTAGAAAGTTGACTTTTGCAAACAGTGGTAGACGGTTGGAATAAGTTAAGTGAGAAGGTGGTAGAGGTTAAAACTGTATGTAGTTTCAAAGTGTTATGACAAAATGTGCTGGGACAAAGATGGAACATCATGAGCATAGCTCTCATCCTGTAAGTACAATTAGGTAATTACTGACTAGTGTGTGGTGCCTACTTAGCTGTTTTGGCCAAGGGCCCAGAAAGTTAGCTCCAGCCCTGATCTTTGACTTTGGTCCCTCTGATTTAAACATAGAAATGAACCAGGCTGATCAAGATATTGAACGCATTCCAAGGATGTTGTTGAAGCTCTGCGGTCTGCGAGAAGCAACAGGAGCAATCTTGAACTCCATAAACATTACTACTTCTTGGAGTAGGATTTAAGACCTGAGAAAGGTTTGCCCTGCCTGTATTATTACTACTCTTTTAAACAAATCTAATCTAACATAAACAACCCTTCCTAAACAAACAAAACCACTACCATCCCATCCAAACTGAGCCTAAAGAAAATAACAATTTTATTTTATATATATATTGTGTGAAGTGACTATGGCATCACACAAGCAATGCTGGGGCAGGTTAACCATGCTTACGACCTCTTGTGGGTGAGTCAGCTGGTCTAAGAGCTGTTATTTTTTTATTTTATTTATATATATATCAGAAGGTACACTGGGTTTGTGAGAGTAAATAATATGTTTTGACGTTTGACATTGATGTTTTGACATTCTTACAAAGCCACTAACATTCATAGCATTTCAGGCAGGTCTTTAATCTAACATAGTTATTAGTAGGTACATTGTACCAAAATTTGCATTCAACATAATAACTACGATTAAGTTTATGGCTGTGATAACAATGGTAAAACTGCATGTCTTAGGTACTAATATTGGTAGAGTGGGTAGCACAAGATACAGTGCGAGTTTGAAGCACAAGGTAGGAAACTATGAGGAAACCGAGGATGGTAAATGGTATAGTTGCCCAGCAAGACTACAATGACCACAGGTTAGCTTACAAGTTCGGCAAAGGGAAAACGGTTCTAAGTACGTCAGGACAATAGCCGGATATTATTAATTTATGTTTATTTAATTTATTTATATACAAGAAGGTACATTGGGGGTTAACAAAAAACAGAAATTAAGTTGATTTTACAAGTAAAGTGACTACTTCACTAGGGTGAAGGCGCGTGTTATCACACTTATATACTGAATGTTCGCTGAAGAATCCCAGTCCTTGTTGATTTAGGTGCAACGATGATCATGGGATGTGATGCGCCCTCAAGACTCCTTCTTGATGACCCACCTTGTGTTGACGGGACGACCTACGGGCTCCGGCTGTAGTCACTCCCTCCCCCACTCTCACTCTCCCCCAGGTCCCCTGACACCGGACCTCACCTATCCACTGTAATATTAGGTCTAGCAGCGGACCTCACCTATCTGTAATATTAGGTCTAACAGCGGACCCACACCTCACGACAACCAACGCCTGGTCTAGCGGATGCGGACCCTCATCTCCCTATAATACCAGGTCTAACAGCGGACCCACACCTCACGGCAACCAACGCCTGGTCTAGCAGCGGACCTCACCCTCTCTGTAATATTAGGTCTAACAGCGGACCCACACCTCACGGCAACCAACGCCTGGTCTAGCGGATGCGGACCCTCATCTCCCTATAATACCAGGTCTAACAGCGGACCCACACCTCACGGCAACCAACGGCTGGTCTAGCAGAGGACCTCACCTCCCTATAATACCAGGTCTAACAGCGGACCCACACCTCACGGCAACCAACGGCTGGTCTAGCAGCGGACCCTCACCTCCCTATAATACCAGGTCTAACAGCGGACCCACACCTCACGGCAACCAACGGCTGGTCTAGCAGCGGACCTCACCTATCTGTAATATTAGGTCTAACAACGGACCCACACCTCACGGCAACCAACGCCTGGTCTAGCAGCGGACCTCACCTATCTGTAATATTAGGTCTAACAGCGGACCCACACCTCACGGCAACCAACGGCTGGTCTAGCAGCGGACCTCACCTATCTGTAATATTAGGTCTAACAGCGGACCCACACCTCACGGCAACCAACGGCTGGTCTAGCAGCGGACCTCACCTCCCTATAATACCAGGTCTAACAGCGGACCCACACCTCACGGCAACCAACGGCTGGTCTAGCAGCGGACCCTCACCTCCCTATAATACCAGGTCTAACAGCGGACCCACACCTCATGACAACCAAAGGCTGGTCTAGCAGCGGACCTCACCTCCCTATAATACCAGGTCTAACAGCGGACCCACACCTCATGGCAACCAACGACTGGTCTGGCAGCGGACCTCACCTCCCTATAATACCAGGTCTAACAGCGGACCCACACCTCACGGCAACCAAAGGCTGGTCTAGCAGCGGACCTCACCTCCCTATAATACCAGGTCTAACAGCGGACCCACACCTCACGGCAACCAACGCCTGGTCTGGCAGCCATGAGTAGAGGTTGTAGCAAGTAGATTATCCCAATAATATACTCGCTCCAAACGCATTAGCCTAATGAGAGAAGCAAAGCTCCTCTTAGTACTAATTATGGAACTCAAACCTTTCTCTACTTTCAGTTAATATTCCTGCCAACCTTTGAAGAACGGTGAGGTGTTGTCCGAGCATATAAGCAGCAGAGTAGCGAATAATAACTCAACGGGAGACATCTCCCGTCACGCAGGGTGCAGTCGCACCTCCACAGATCTCCAGTATCAGCTCTTGATACTGGTAATGGCTCAAAAGGGCCACCACTTACGGGCTATTCATGCCCGTGCCACCTTTTGGGTGGCTTAATCTTCATCAATCAATCAATCGAATAATAACTAGTTTACTTTCAAGTGTGGTCTAGAACAGACACTTGCGAGATCCTGTACCGACTCTCAGTGCGCTCTACGCAGTCGGAATTCACACTCGCCAAAGTATCACCTGCATACTTCTGTATACTCGACCAAATATATATATTCTCTAAGTGTTTGTGTTTACTGTCACCATACTTTACCTAACAATAGAACCGTTACAAGGTAATTTATTAATGCTGGTTAGGAGAAATGTGTATTAAAAGAACTAAGGCACTAGGTAGGGAACTATGAGGATATAATGTAATTATCAAATGAAGGCACCAAGCCGGGAAGGCTATGTAGCATTCATAGTACCTACCTACTGTAGTATCTACCTGTAGTCAGCAGGTAGGTACTTTTTGGTACCTACCTGCTTGATGAATCCTGGTCCAACGATTTGGCGGGTAGTATTCTGGGCAAAATTAGGATTGAGGACCTGTCCGAAACGCTATGCATGCTAGTAGCTTTACAATAATGTAAGAATTTTTGTATATATAAATACAATATAAATCTTAAATTCAGGTAAAACCGTATCCCCTGTCGCAGCTGGGCGACGCAGGAGAAGAAGCGACCAAATGGTAATGTAAACAAGAGTTGCTGGGATGTTGGTGGTGGACTGTTATCGTAATTTCCTTCCTTCATTTTTGGCACTTCATCTCACTTTTTTATCCTCTGAGTATCTATTCTAACAAGTACCAAGTGTCGTACCCGACGTTGGGCAGACTTAAAATGCCAATTTTAAAAGGGAAAAAGTTTTTTTCTGGTTAAAAGGCAGGCGGGTACTTTGTCAGCCGTTGCAAGCCGGTTACATACGTTAATTGGAGTACATACAGATCCAAGTTTATGTAATGGGAGTGTAAGATGTATGCCATAAGCTAAGCTTGTAAAATGTGAACTTGGAGAAGCATATAAGGCTAGTTTATAGTGGTCTGCGTCCTAGGCAGGGGGTTAAAACTCAACAGAAGGGGGTTTAGTTCCCGAAAGGACAAATTTTGGGGCGCGTTTTATTTCATCTAATACCTCTGTTCACCAAATAGTACCATAGGTACCCAAGAGTTAGATAATTGTGGGTTGCATCACAGGAAAAGTCAGTGGTTGATGTAGGCTTGCTGTCCTTGACAACGAGAATTATATACCAGTTGATGTACTTGGCATAACCTGTACTGTAGTGTTAATGATAAGCACATAAATTAAGCTGATTTAAGTTTATAGTATTAACTCACTGTTGTATGGCATATATACTGCATTTAGGTTACTTTTTTACAAGTGTGTGGTGTGCATTCACTGGTGTGTATTCTATATTTATTGTTGTAAATCTGCTTCTGGAGAGTTTACTGTATATGTTCATGGTTATTTGTGACATATATATTACTCTTACTTTTATTACATTTACAAGGTACACAGTTGTATAACATGCATATATATGGTATTTTGAAGTTGAATATTGTTAGAGTATTTTGGTGAGTGTGCAGTATACACTGATGGCTGTGTGCCTTATATGTGGTATTGCTTTACGTTTTCTTAGGCAAGTTTCAGTGTACACTCATGGTAGGCAGGTTAAAGTTACCAGTCTCCGTACACTTAAGGAAAGTTATTAACATTTTCGATGGACTTAAAACAATATTAGGTTTTCCGAAAAACTTATGTGAACTGTAAGAAGAGACAGGTAACCGAGTCAGGAGATTGAAGATTTCTTGTTTGATCTTGGGACAAGTAATGCATCGGTGACAGTCTTGCTGGGTCTCAAGGGATCTTTGCTGCACTGTGTGGATTTCTATAAACAAGGCATGGAGAACAGTTTACAGCTGCAATGCATAGCCATTTTACAAATTTTAATATAGTTCTCCCTAACTGCCAGTACCAAATCACATTACTAATATACTCTAGGACTGATTTGACTCACTAAAACACTGATTTTTTTGGTGAATGGACTGATTTTTTTTTTTGTATTCGCAGCAAGGTTATCTTCTACTGTAACGTGACAATGTCTTTGGCATCAAAGTTGACTTTGGCAGTGGCATGCTGTGCAACGCTTGGCACCATCAGTTATGTCCATATCAAACAAAACATTGACAGGTAGGTCTTTGAGCCCCATCATGCATTAACAGGAAGGTTTTTGTGCATGCATCATTGACAGGTAAGCTCATGTGACCCATCACACATCATCATCTTGTAGAACATTGACAGATTGGCACAAATTGACACTAGTCATGTAGACTACAGGAAGGTACAGGTCCTCTAAAAATATATTCAATGGGAGAATGACTTGCAGGGGAAGGTGTAAGATGCAATGATGGAACTCGAAGCCTGGGAACGATCAGATGCTATGGAATAGATAGTACAGGGACCAGAAAGGCAGAACCAGAAAGACTTAGAAAGAGTACAAACAACTGGGCATAGAGATCAATAGGGTGGCACGAAAGACAGCTGGAAATTAATATTGTATACCAAAGCAGCAAATTGAGAATGACAGTGACAGGAGCAACAACTGAAAGAAATTGTGGAAGCCACCTCCCACTAAACTTTGAAGAGCAAATATACAGCACTGTACTTGAACATCAGATGTCAAACAAAGCACCGGATACAAAGCAAAACTGCAGACTTTGCACCCCCCCCCCCAATCCTGAGTGTCACCTTGTCATGGTGAGAAAGTTAACGTACAACTCCCTGGGGCTAGTGAGGGTTGCCATGGCCCCTTCTCCTGTCCATCTTTGAGTGATGTGCATGCTGAGGTACACACACCCTTATGGATCTTGTTCGTGTCAATAGACCTCTCGCTGGAGGGGTAGCCCTTGGTGGATGGTTAGGTGTCCAGGCTGGGGCAAAAAGGAGAAAGAGGTCTTTGCAGGCGATGAGTCACAATAACGTGGTGAAAGTATGTTGACCAAACCACACACTAGAAGGTGAAGGGAAGACGACGTTTCGGTCCGTCCTGGACCATTCTCAAGTCGATTGTGAGGTCTTTGCATCAATGTGGGAGAATGTACGATAAAGTATGATATATATACTGCATTTAGGTTACTTTAGCTTTCCCTCTCAAAAAGGGGGAGCACCGCTTGGGATGACACACCACTTCCTGCATTGGCCAGTGCACTCCCTCGCTGCCCTGGTAGTTGTTATCTCTTGGCTCCAAGACCCAAATTTTTTAAATTAGTGCTGTATGGATACTGAAGTGACATCTCTTACACAGGTTCATGGGGGTGGGTGACCAGGTCCTCAATTTGGCCAGTGATGGAAGATTGGGCTCCATAGTCCTGGCTACATTGGGCCCAGACCAGGCTTCTTTGTTAACTCTCCCAACTGACCCTCAATGCTTCCCTCCCACTTCCATGGCAGGGTTGAACCCCCAAGCTCGCAGTGGTGACCACCTTATCACTGAAAGTATTGGAAAAACTAATCAAAACTAAATGGGTAGAACACCTAGAGAGAAATGATATAATATCAGACAGACAGTATGGTTTTCGATCTGGAAGATCCTGTGTATCGAATTTACTCAGTTTCTATGATCGAGCCACAGAGATATTACAGGAAAGAGATGGTTGGGTTGACTGCATCTATCTGGACCTAAAAAAGGCTTTCGACAGAGTTCCACATAAGAGGTTGTTCTGGAAACTGGAAAATATTGGAGGGGTGACAGGTAAGCTTCTATCATGGATGAAAAATTTTCTGACTGATAGAAAAATGAGGGCAGTAATCAGAGGCAATGTATCAGAATGGAGAAATGTCACAAGTGGAGTACCACAGGGTTCAGTTCTTGCACCAGTGATGTTTATTGTGTACATAAATGATCTACCAGTTGGTATACAGAATTATATGAACATGTTTGCTGATGATGCTAAGATAATAGGAAGGATAAGAAATTTAGATGACTGTCATGCCCTTCAAGAAGACCTGGACAAAATAAGTATATGGAGCACCACTTGGCAAATGGAATTTAATGTTAATAAATGTCATGTTATGGAATGTGGAATAGGAGAACATAGACCCCACACAACCTATATATTATGTGAGAAATCTTTAAAGAATTCTGATAAAGAGATCTAGGAGTGGTTCTAGATAGAAAACTATCACCTGAGGACCACATAAAGAATATTGTGCAAGGAGCCTATGCTATGCTTTCTAACTTCAGAATTGCATTTAAATACATGGATGGCGATATACTAAAGAAATTGTTCATGACTTTTGTTAGGCCAAAGCTAGAATATGCAGCTGTTGTGTGGTGCCCATATCTTAAGAAGCACATCAACAAACTGGAAAAGGTGCAAAGACATGCTACTAAGTGGCTCCCAGAACTGAAGGGCAAGAGCTACGAGGAGAGGTTAGAAGCATTAAATATGCCAAAACTAGAAGACATAAGAAAAAGAGGTGATATGATCACTACATACAAAATAGTAACAGGAATTGATAAAATCGACAGGGAAGACTTCCTGAGACCTGGAATTTCAAGAACAAGAGGTCATAGATTTAAACTAGCTAAACACAGATGCCGAAGAAATATAAGAAAATTCACCTTCGCAAATAGAGTGGTAGACGGTTGGAACAAGTTAAGTGAGAAGGTGGTGGAGGCCAAGACCGTCAGTAGTTTCAAAGCGTTATATGACAAAGAGTGCTGGGAAGACGGGACACCACGAGCGTAGCTCTCATCCTGTAACTACACTTAGGTAATTACACTTAGGTAATTACACACAATCTACAAAAGTGGCAGCAGGGAAGACCCCCTCAATTATAGACCTGTATCATTGACAAGTGTAATAATGAAAGTATTGGAAAAACTAATCAAAACTAAATGGGTAGAACACCTAGAGAGAAATGATATAATATCAGACAGACAGTATGGTTTTCGATCTGGAAGATCCTGTGTATCGAATTTACTCAGTTTCTATGATTGAGCCACAGAGATATTACAGGAAAGAGATGGTTGGGTTGACTGCATCTATCTGGACCTAAAAAAGGCTTTCGGCAGAGTTCCACATAAGAGGTTGTTCTGGAAACTGGAAAATATTGGAGGGGTGACAGGTAAGCTTCTATCATGGATGAAAAATTTTCTGACTGATAGAAAAATGAGGGCAGTAATCAGAGGCAATGTATCGGAATGGAGAAATGTCACAAGTGGAGTACCACAGGGTTCAGTTCTTGCACCAGTGATGTTTATTGTGTACATAAATGATCTACCAGTTGGTATACAGAATTATATGAACATGTTTGCTGATGATGCTAAGATAATAGGAAGGATAAGAAATTTAGATGATTGTCATGCCCTTCAAGGAGACCTGGACAAAATAAGTAGATGGAGCACCACTTGGCAAATGGAATTTAATGTTAACACTTTCGCTCGGGGATGACGCAGCATTGCGTCATCCGTTTACTGGCGGTAATGCCGGGGATGACGCAGCATTGCGTCATCCACTTTAAAAATTCGCCAAAAATCAGGTTTTTATCCAATTTTTTGGGGACTGGTTTTAAAATGTGCGCCGATGTCTTCCCATTTTCTTTGTTGAGCCTCGTCACCCTCAGGCTGCTTGGCACACGCCGTGGGCCCATTGTCTTTGCTCCACTGTTGTGACCAATGTCGCTTCCCCTCGCATCTCAAACGTGTGAACATTTCGGCTATTTTCCGTGGCTATATTTCTTACTGCGGCTTTAGAAACTATCTACGCTTACTCCACGATGGATAGTAATCATGAACAAGGCCCTTCCAGGAAGAAAATTGCGAAAGAAAGGCTTGAAAAGGGTAGGAATTGGGAGTGTAGCAGGAAGGCCTCTGAGCACTCACTCACGGCTAACACGTGGCCCGTCTTCAACTCGTCGGCGGTTGGAGCGTGACCAGGTTTTTTTTTTTATAGGCTAATGTTCCTCTAGAGAATTTTATTACGAACCCATTGAGACCAAAATGAAAGACCTAGGACAAAAATTGAGGTGACCAGAGTGAAAATAGTGAAAACATTTTATCCCGTTTGCGCGCTCCCGGGTAACTCGTTCGCACTTTCTCTGTTTGCTGCGGGTAATTAGCCGGGCTTTTGGAGTTTATATGCATTTAGTGCTGTAGAGAATTTTATTGCGAACACAATGATACCAAATTTAATCTCGTAGAAGGAGAATTGAGGTGACAAAGTTGAAGAGAGTATACACTTTTCGGAATTAACGCGCGCTTCCGTGACACTCTGGGGCCCATATCGCCCTGTCGAGGGGTGGCGCGCGGGGTGAGCGAAAGTGTTAATAAATGTCATGTTATGGAAAGTGGAATAGGAGAACATAGACCCCACACAACCTATATATTATGTGAGAAATCTCTAAAGAATTCTGATAAAGAAAGAGATCTAGGGGTGGTTCTAGATAGAAAACTATCACCTGAGGACCACATAAAGAATATTGTGCAAGGAGCCTATGCTATGCTTTCTAACTTCAGAATTGCATTTAAATACATGGATGGCGATATACTAAAGAAATTGTTCATGACTTTTGTTAGGCCAAAGCTAGAATATGCAGCTGTTGTGTGGTGCCCATATCTTAAGAAGCACATCAACAAACTGGAAAAGGTGCAAAGACATGCTACTAAGTGGCTCCCAGAACTGAAGGGTAAGAGCTACGAGGAGATTTTAGAAGCATTAAACATGCCAAAACTAGAAGACAGAAGAAAAAGAGGTGATATGATCACTACATACAAAATAGTAACAGGAATTGATAAAATCGACAGGGAAGATTTCCTGAGACCTGGCACTTCAAGAACAAGAGGTCTTAGATTTAAACTAGCTAAACACAGATGCCGAAGAAATATAAGAAAATTCACCTTCGCAAATAGAGTGGTAGACGGTTGGAACAAGTTAAGTGAGAAGGTGGTGGAGGCCAAGACCGTCAGTAGTTTCGTAGTTTCAAAGCGTTATATGACAAAGAGTGCTGGGAAGACGGGACACCACGAGCGTAGCTCTCATCCTGTAACTACACTTAGGTAATTACACACACACATATACACACACACACACACACAGGACTACACTGTAGTCCTGTGTGTAGTTTTCCAGAACTGGACTACACTGTAATAAGGAAAGAGAGGGAGGGAAGGGGAGGAGGCGGAGTGGCCCTACTAATGAGAAAAGAATGGAGTTTCATGGAGATGGCCATCCCGGGCTGCGAGGGATTCAGAGACTACATAACAGGCACCATGACAATGGAAGGACCAAAAGTAGTAGCAGCAGTGATATATAACCCTCCACCAAATGGCAGAAGACCAAGGCAAGAGTATGACAACAACAACACGGCAGTTAACACTATAATTGAGAAGGCAGCCTCTGTTGCCTGTAGAAATAGATCCCATCTGCTCATTATGGGGGCCTTCAACCATGGAAGGATAGACTGGGAGAACAAGGATCCGCATGGAGGAGAGGATACATGGAGAGTCAAGCTAATGGAGGTGGCGACAAGAAACTTTCTAAGCCAACGTGTCATGGAACCCACTAGCATGAGAGGTAATGATGAACCAGCAAAACTCGACCTAGTCTTCACTCTGAACGACTTCGACATAAGGGAAATCGGTTTTTAGGCCCCAATATGAATGAGCGACCACAGTATACTGGTGTTCGATTATCTGTTTGAAGAAGGGTTAATGAACTCAAGGAGGGGCACTGAAAACAAAAGGCTGGCTTTCTATAAGGGAAACTATGAGGAGATAAGAACAAATATAACATGGGAAACAGAGCGCAGGGGAAAGACGGCCCAAGACATGATGGACTACATCATGCAGAAGTGCAAGGAGGCAGCAAACAAGTTTGTCCCAGTCCAAAAGGAAGACAACTAAATGAAGATGAGAAACCCATGGTTTAATCAGAGATGTAGGATAGCAAAGTAAAAGGGCGTGGAGAAACTATAGGAATAACAGGACACTTGAGAGCAGAGAACGGTACCAGAGTGCCAGGGTTGAATATGTCAGGATGAGAAGAGAGGCAGAAAGACAATACGAAAATGACATCGCGAGCAAGGCAAAGACTCAACCTAAATTGCTGCACAGCCGCACAAGGAGAAAAACAACAGTAAAGGAACAGGTAATGAAATTAAGGATAGGGGCAGAAGGATTCACTACAAATGACAAGTGTGGGAGGAACTGAATAAGAAATTCCAGGTCTTCACCTCAGAGCAAGGAGAAATTCCAGAGATAAGAGAGGGAATAGTTAACCAGGAACCACTAGAAGAGTTTGAGATTACCAGTGGGGAAGTAAGGAAGTTATTACTAGAGTTGGATATGACAAAAGCTATAGGCCCAGATGAAATCTCCCCTTGGATACTAAAGGAAGGAGAAGCAGCACTGTGCTTGCCACTCTCCATAGTGTATAACAAATCGCTGGCAACAGGGAAACTGCCAGAAATTTGGAAAGCAGCTAATGTAGTCCCAATATACAACAAAGGGGATAGACAGGAGGCACTGAACTACAGGCCAGTGTCCCTAACCTGCATACCATGCAAGCTGATGGAGAAGATTGTGCGAAGGAAGCTAGTGGAACATCTGGAGTGAAGGGACTTTGTAACACAGCATCAACATGGGAACATGGGTTCAGGGATGGCAAGTCCTGCCTCACAGGGTTAATTAAATTCTACGACCAGGCAACAAAAATCAGGCAAGAAAGAGAGGGATGGGCAGACTGCATATTTTTGGATTGCCAGAAAGCCTTTGATACAGTACCACACAAGAGGCTAGTGAAAAAGCTGGAGATGCAGGCTGGAGTGAAAGGGAAGGTACTCCATTGGATAAGGGAGTACCTAAGCAACAGAAGACAACGCGTCACTGTGAGGGGTGAGGTCTCAGATTGGTGAGACGTCACAAGTGGAGTCCCGCAGAGGTCAGTCCTTGGACCTATACTGTTTCTGATATATGTAAATGATCTTCCAGAGGGTATAGACTTGTATCTCTCGATGTTTGCTGATGACGCAAAAATTATGAGGATTGAAACAGAGGAGGATAGTAGGAGGCTACAAAATGACCTGGACAGATTGAATGAATGGTCAAACAAATGGCTGTTCAAGTTCAACCCAAGTAAATGCAAAGTAATGAAACTAGGCGCCGGAAACAGAAGGCCAGACACAGGATACAGAATAAGAGAGGAAGTACTCCATGAAATGGACAGAGAGAAAGATCTAGGAGTTGATATCAAACCAAACCTGTCTCATGAAGCTCACATAAAAAGAATTATGTCTGCGGCATATGTGAGGCTGGCTAACATCAGAATAGCATTCAGGAACCTGTGTAAGGAATCATTTAGAATCTTGTATACTACATATGTAAGACCAATCCTGGAGTATGCAGCCCCAGCATGGAGCCTTGTCAAGCACAAGACGAAGCTGGAAAAGGTTCAGAGGTATGCCACTAGACTAGTCCCGGAACTAAAAGGCATGAGTTACGAGGAAAGGCTGCGAGAGATGCACCTTACGACACTGGAAGACAGAAGAGTATGGGGAGACATGATCACTACCTACAAAATCCTCAGGGGTATTGACAGGGTAGACAAGGATAAACTATTCAACACAGGTGGTATGCGAACAAGGGGACACAGGTGGAAACTGAGTACCCAAAGGAGCCACAGGGACATTAGAAAGAACTTTTTTAGTGTCAGAGTAGTTAACAGGTGGAATGCATTAAGCAGTGATGTGGTGGAGGCTGACTCCATTCACAGTTTTAAATGTAGATATGATAGAGCCCAGTAGGCTCAGGAATCTGTACATCAGTTGATTGACAGTTGAAAGGCGGGACCAAAGAGCCAAAGCTCAACCCCCGCAAGCACAAATAGGCGAGTACACACACACACACACACATTTGTATTTATTCCATTTAAGTGGTGTTTTGTTTTCTACTGTACTATTCCAATTCAATACAGTGTAATTAAAGAAATGCTGCAACTCAAAAATTCTCCATAATTTATATTCTTTCATTTCTTACAATGTAGGAACGTAGTAATTGCTCTTGTGTATGTGAACAAGTAATAAATACAGTACTTAACATTCTAAAGTTCGTTATCATGCCAGGTAACTAGAGCATAGCGCATGTGGACATACAACAAAGGGATATTTAGTTACATTTACCATTTTCTGCAGAGATAAGTTACACGAGGGGGTCATCAGAGATGTTGAGCGTCAGCAGCGGCGTAAGGCAGAAAACATCTATGTCCTTCAGCAGCAGGCTGACCTCACCAAACAGTTGCGGAAAGAACAGCGTGATGCAGTAGAAAAGGGTTAAGATTAACAGAAGAATATACGAGTTAACTTTAGGATTTATTTGTTGTAGTGGTTCTATAAAATTACTTTAATCTTATAACCATATTGTTTTACTTGTTCCAAAATTATCAATGCTGGAAGTAGTGCAAAGGCTGCCAATATATATCTGTAGATCAGGCATGTCAAACTGAGGATTCCCCAAGAGCCATATGGGTCACATTTGTGTTGTCATGAGGGTCACACATGACAACTAATTGAAGTCATTTAATACAAAATTATTGCAGAATATTTTTATTACTTAAACTTAGAAACATACAATGTGCATTCAAATGGTTTAGCGGCTAGCAACATTCATGAATGCAAAGTAATGAAGTAGTTTAATAAAAGAAATTAAACAGCAACATATACTTCTATGCAACAGCAACAAACACATTGTACAAAAATTAAAAGTTCAAAATTAACATTTATTTACGACTATTCAGTAATTTTTAGTGTTTTGTCCTGAGGCTTGCCACCTCTTTTTAATGACAATTTTTGCTGTCTGTGCAGTTCTCTGATCAAGAATGACAAGTGTTGATCAGTCAGCCATGTTCTCTGAGAAGTTTTTGTTCATTTCATGAAAAGATATAACTATTTTGCACACATTGGTAGAACTGAATATTGCCATAATCCTTGTGGCAAACTTTCTGAAGTTTTTAAACTATTCAGGAAGGTATGAAAAGAAACCAGGTATCCCAACTTAAGGATACTTTAGTCAAGTGTAGAATCCGACTGCATTTCTAATAGTTTTATCTGCAGGCTACATTGGTTTCTTTTGTGCTTTTTTAAATATTAAAAGATGATAGTTTATATGATAAAAACTGCAATTTTGGCCGTTAAATTACCAAATTACAGTATCCTTTGTGCAGGCCACAGGTGTGCTTGAAAATGACTATGTTTGACATGCCTGCAAGTGTAGATCATCTAAGATGTAGCCCATCCAACACCTGTAGCCTCTGCTGAAATCAAGAAGCCAAGGAGAGGCCCAGCAAATTGGTGTTGGTTTTCCCCGAAATATTGTTTTGCCAGAGGCAATTAATTCCATTGCTTCACTATTGTGTTTATGCCACCCACATTGTTTGCACTAGAACATGCCTTACATTCCCTATACCTCAACCAGAGATCTCTGCTCTGAGGGGTTACAGTCTTCCTTGAATTGGCTCACATTTGGCCATGTCGTATGATTTATTCTATCCATGTTGGTGGGGAGGAGACGGTCTTTTTCAGCTTGGGGAAAATAATAACTCAAGACACTGACAGCGAGTTACCGCATGTTTAAGGGTCCTGTTAGTACAATTGGGTTTTCTCAACTCACAATCAAGAATTCCAGGTTTGATTCTCAGGCGGGACAGATTGTTGGGTGTGTTTCCTATCACCTAATGCGCCTGTTCACCTAGCAGTACCCAGGAGTCAGTCAGATTGTTATGGGGTTACATCCTGGGAAGGATCAGCAATTCGACCCTGGGGAAGGAGGGGGGGGGACCGATATAAGCCTAACGTGTATATTTATTTATATATACACGTACTGTATGTATGCATGTATGTATATATACTTTATATTAATCACGTGTTTATTTTCGTGATATACGCAAGAAATATAAACATAAAATATATATATATATGTCGTACCTAGTAGCCAGAACGCACTTCTCAGCCTACTATGCAAGGCCCGATTTGCCTAATAAGCCAAGTTTTCCTGAATTAATATATTTTCTCTAATTTTTTTCTTATGAAATGATAAAGCTTCCCATTTCATTATGTATGAGGTCAATTTTTGTTATTGGACTTAAAATTAACGTAGATATATGACCGAACCTAACCAACCCTACTTAACCTAACCTAACCTATCTCTATAGGTTAGGTTAGGTGAGGTAGCCTAAAAAGTTAGGTTAGGTTAGGTTAGGTAGTCGAAAAAACATTAATTCAGGAAAACTTGGCTTATTAGGCAAATCCGGCCTAACCTAACCTAACTTTTTAGGCTACCTCACCTAACCTAACCTATAGAGATAGGTTAGGTTAGGTTAAGTAGGGTTGGTTAGGTTCGGTCATATATCTACGTTAATTTTAAGTCCAATAACAAAAAATTGACCTCGTACATAATGAAATGGGAAGCTTTATCATTTCATAAGAAAAAAATTAGAGAAAATATATTAATTCAGGAAAACTTGGCTTATTAGGCAAATCGGGCCTTGCATAGTAGGCTGAGAAGTGCGTTCTGGCTACTAGGTACGACACATATATATATATATATATATATATATATATATATATATATATATATATATATATATATATATATATATATATATATATTTATATATTTATATATATATATATATATGCATGCATGCATATGCAAACAAGCCTGAATGGTCCCCAGGACTATATGCAACTGAAAACTCACACCCCAGAAGTGACTCAAACCCATACTGCCAGGAGCAATGCAACTGGTATGTACAGGATGCCTTAATCCACTTGACCATCACGACCGGATAAAAACTGATGTAGCCGAGGCTATTTAGCCCATCAGCCCGCCGGCACTCTGATGGTAATCTTGGGCATAGCATTTTATCAAATCACCTCATTCTTTGGAGGCACACGTGAGGAACACAAATGCGAACAAGCCTGAATGGTCCCCAGTACAATGCAACTGGTACATACCAGTTGTGTTGCTCCTGGCAGTATGGGTTCGAGTTACTTCTGGGGTATGAGTTTTCAGTTGCATATAGTCATGGGGACCATTTAGGCTTGTTCGCATTTGTGTTCCTCACGTGTGCCCCAAAGAATGAGGTGATTTGGTAAAATGCTATGCCCAAGATTACTATCCGAGTGCCGGCGGTGGGGTGGTTCAAATAGCCTCGGCTATCACCTCATTATGTCCGGTCGTGATGGTCAAGTGGATTAAGGCGTCTTGTACATACCAGTTGCGTTGCTTCTGGGAGTATGGGTTCGAGTCACTTCTGGGGTGTGAGTTTTCAGTTGCATATTGTCCTGGGGACCATTCAGGCTTGTTCGCATTTGTGTTCCTCACGTGTGCCCCAAAGAATGAGGTGATTTGGTAAAATGCTATGCCCAAGATTACTATCCGAGTGCCGGCGGTGGGGTGGTTCAAATAGCCTCGGCTATCACCTCATTATGTCCGGTCGTGATGGTCAAGTGGATTAAGGCGTCTTGTACATACCAGTTGCGTTGCTTCTGGGAGTATGGGTTCGAGTCACTTCTGGGGTGTGAGTTTTCAGTTATATATATATATTATATATATATTATATATATATTATATATATATTATATATATATTATATATATATGTGTATATATATATATATTATATATATATATATATACACACATACACATACAGTAGAAGAAAAAGAGGAGATATGATCACTATATACAAAATAGTAACAGGAATTGATAAAATTGATACGGAAGATTTCCTGAGACCTGGAACTTCAAGAACAAGAGGTCATAGATTTAAACTAACTAAACAAAGATGCCGAAGAAATATAAGAAAATTCACTTTTGCAAACAGAGTGGTAGACGGTTGGAAGTTAGGTAAGAAGATGGTTGAGGCCAAAACCATCAGTAGTTTCAAAGCGTTATATGACAGAGTGCTGGGTAGACGAGACACCACGAGCATAGTTCTCATCCTGTAACTACACTTAGGTAATTACACAGAGACTGCCTGTCCCCTGATACAATGTTAAAGACCTGCCTATTGTGCTGGTCCTGCTTTAGGTGTTTGGGGCCTTTCACTTTTACACTTGGGTTGCAGATGGATGTTTTATAGTTTATAGCTGCTTATGCCTCAATCACAGATTATTCAAAGTTGATGTACAATGTTTCCTTTGTGATTCTAGCTACGTTGCATATTGGCCATGCACACTTAACACTTAACTCACAGGCACTCGATGAAACAAAAACCATGCTCTTAACTGTCAGAACTGCATTGTTCCACTTAGTCACGTACACACTTCTTTATACAAAGTCCTGATTTTTGAGATTAGAAATCTTGTTTCCCAATGTCCCTCGATAAAATCCTTGGTAATGTGATAACTTCAGCTTCACTCATCTTAGGTCTGTTTGTTCTCATATTAGCCCACCCCCCTAATTATCTAGGAATCATTTACTGTTCTGTGTCACAAATGGTACTAAATAATCTTCCAGACTTGGTGCCTTCTGATAATTATTTACGTATTTGGATCGTATGGGCCTAACCGCCATTCAAGTTATACAGATATCCGAGTTGCCCAAAACTACTATGGGCTGCATTATTCATTTAAAATATACACAAATATATTTACATTTATGTAAAATATATAAAAATATATATTTGCATTCATGAAAAATATACAAAATATTTGTATATTTTACATGAAAATAAAAGTATAAAATGAGCCTAGTAGTAGCTGTTAACCTAGCCTAACCTAACCCTAAAGCTACTGTACAAGTGCTTAGTAAACTCAGTTTTGACTGTTGGATACTGAGGCTTTGCTGGTTCAAGAAATCTGGCTTTTAAATCTTAACAAATATTGAATGATTTTGGTTTCATTTTGTCATTTGTCTCGATCAGCTTTTTGCTCTACTTAAGGTATAGATACACTATTAACTCCAAACATCTGGACTTTCATTGTTGATAGCCTAATTAATCTAATGATCAGTAGTTGCCATAAAGGAAATGTATTTTGTAGTTTTCCTCATCATCCTTATTGTTTTCCCTTATATCACCACTAATATGCTGAACAATCTATTCAGTTGTCATTAGTATTTTTGGTTCAGTGTTGCTTCGCTTATACATTGTGTTGGCTAAAAATGTGCAGAGTTTGTATTAAAGAATGATAGTGTCATCTTGTATCACACATAAGGGCGGTAATACATGGCAAACTCAAGGGGTCAGGACTCAACCTGTCCTCTTAAAAAGAACGTCGCTTTTGGCCGTTTGTCCGTATGGCCGAATTTGGACGTAATTTGAAAATGAAAAAAAAATGAAAATAAATTTGGGATTTTTTTTTTCAACAAAAGTAAGTTAAGGGTCCTCTGATAGGTTAGGTGGGCAGGAAATTCTCATACAGTTTCAAAACGTTATGAAAAACGTTAATTTAAAGTGTCCTCTTATAACCTCTGCGCCTAGGCCGGACGACTCAAATAGAAAACGGAACAGAACGTCACTTTTGTGAGTCGATTTCATTTCAAATTACGTCCAAATTTGGCCATAGTGCCGCGCATACGAGCCAAAAGTGACGTTATTTTTAAGAGGACGGGTTGCAGGACTTGCTCCAGATATTTTAGCAATAATTACTTTATATAATTCTTATGTCATTAATGTATTGTTTTAATGGACAGTATTTACATATTTATAAATATTGTGTGCTGTTCATCAGTAAGTAAACTGCTAAGGAGTGTAATTCGCAGATCAAGAGATGATTTAACTCTATTGTGGTTTTTTAGGTATGTTTATGAAGATTCAAGTTATCAAGGCAAGAAGGCTGGAAGAACATAAAAATGCTGAAGTTTTACCTTCCGGTACAATGTTGAAACAGTTTCTCTGGTAGACCAGTCACTTGCCCTTTACTGTGCTACTCCAAAATGAACAATATACCTTGCTATATAACTGTGAATAACTGTGATACACTGCAAAATATTTAGTGTTTCGGAATAAAACTGCAGAGAGAAACGATATATTTTTTTTATTTTCAACAAGTGCAACAATTAGTCACACAGCTTACTGAATCGGTCAAGGACACATCAACTAACACAAGTCTTCACCAATGAAACAACATAGTAAATACATTCGGTATTTTCCTTCTCTGAGAAAAGATATACAAAATATAATAGTATAACAAATCAAACCCAAAAACTCTTTGAACACTATTTTTCAACTATTTCCAGGACTTTTCCAGTTTGTAGCTGTCCTAGGAAGCAAGACATCCCACAGGCTGTCATTACTAGATGCTGTACCATAATGTACACTTACACTTAAAGTTTACATTACTAATCTCCATAACAAAAATAAATCTACGTAAGTGATAAACTTTTGAAATACAGTGTATAACTAAACCGGTGAGAACATGAAATTAGTATATCAGTCCAGGTCCACAAGTAGACTAGATATGATTAAACACAGCCCAAAGACATTTTTTGGATAATTCTTGGGGCTGAACAAACGTTAGTTTATGTCACAACCCTTCAGATGCTTTTACTTGTTATTGGAAATTATTATCCTAATACTTTTCTAGCATCAGTTTTCACTCTTCAGAGATGAGTGTATTTGTGCAGTCTGGATAATGCATACCTGGTGTGTTGCACTAGTGCCAGAGCATGACATGTTGCACAGGGCAATATGAGCCTGCCCACACAAGCCCTGATTTGACTTGTGCTAGCTGTAACACAGTATAGTAGGAGACATGGGGCCAGGATAACATTACTTACAAAATATCAAAACAACTTTATGAAAACTATAGAGAAAAATTAAATCTCTTACCTTACTAACTCAACAAAAATAGTAGTACTGTGTGCTTTGTCCATGAAAACTATCCATGGCGGCTAATTTACCAGCATTACAGCAGTAAACTTGACGAGCTTCAGAATTATCCAGATAATTAGATTAAGAACTGTATGCAGTAAGAGAGAGCATCATAGTCTAGTTACAAAATAATTATTCTCTTGATGAATCTTTGGACCAGAAGTGACTTACAAGTATTTTAACAATTTATTCTCTTGATGAATCTTTGGACCAGAAGTGACTTACAAGTATTTTAACAATTAGCACAAATCAAATACCAGAATGTGATACCCTGCAATATTGCAAAATATTATACAGGCATGAAAGAGAGAGGCAAGCTTTATCAATAGCATAAATGGATGATAAGCTATCCAGCAAATCCTGCAGACCACACATACAGAGCATAACTGGCCAACCTCTTGCAGTGTTCAAAAGAAGACTTGACAAGCACCTTCAAAGAATACCTGATCAACCAGGCTGTGACTCGTATGTAAGGCTGCAAGCAGCTGCAATGAACAGCTTGGTTGATCAGACCAGCAACCAGGAGGCTTGGTCAGAGACCGGGCCGCGGGAATACTAATCCTCGGAATCTTCAACTGGTAGACCAAAAGAGTTATTTAATGCCAAGCACTTGTCAGGAAACTGTGGAATGATTGATTATATAGTGCTATCAATAGCTTGACATCTCATTTGCCTAAATCAAAGCTTTAATACATTCTCTATATATTAGGCTAATCCAAATTTATAAAAATGAATCACAAGGGTCTTTGAAATTATCACAGTGGGGCATTAACAGGTACCAAGATTTAGAAGGAAAAAGATCTTCCTGCTACACTCAACACTAGCAGTATTGGACCGACACATCCAGTATACAGTACGCAAGTTCTTGCACAAAGTTGCCAAAATGAAAATGCACACTGTACATAAAAAATTCTCTGGGCTAACAGCAGATATAAGAGACAATCACAAAACAAAATGCAAAATATTAGAAGTTAGTAATATGAATAGTGGTACAGTAATGTATATTTAATTCACATATCAGACCTGGACTACTCTTAAGGGGTGAAAATATTTTTTACATTAGTATAATTCCCTTTGTCTGGATGTCTGGAATAACATAGCAATGAAAAAACCAGCATTGATTGTAATGAAATGCCATTTTCTGGGGGAAGCGCCAGAGGCTCCCTGGAGCTTTCGAGTTAATATGCGATACATTAGACCAGGGCTTTAGTCAATGGAGTTGTGCCTACCAGGGACCACGAGCCAGAACTTGGCCCCCCTCAGAGAGGTGCGGGAAGTAATAGCCCTTTTAAACCCCTGTGGTTTGCCTTATTTGCCATCGATCGGAGTTAGGCACCCAGGTTCTGGCTCCCCCCTCAGAGAGGTGAGGGGAGTAATAGCCCTTTTAAACCCCTGTGGTTTGCCTTATTTGCCATCGATCGGAGTTAGGCACCCAGGTTCTGGCTCCCCCCTCAGAGAGGTGAGGGGAGTAATGGCCCTGGAAAACCCCTGTGGTTTGCCTTATTTGCCATCGATCGGAGTACAAAAGCCGAACAGAGAGATAGAACTCCCTCAATTCCCAAGGAAACAAGCAAACATCACACCATGCCATTATGTTGCTCGTCCATGCAGCCAAGGACCCCCTGCGCCGGCTACCCAGCAACTCCAGTTCAGAGGCTAAGCATCAAAACAACACGAAAACTGCCAACCCGAGGGAAGGAGGGTGCCAGGGAACCTCCGGGGCTCACCCAGAAAATGGTGTTTCATTACATTAAATGCTGGTTTTCTGTGGGGAGCCCTTTTGGTTCCCTGGAGCTTCATAATCAAGGATAAGTAAAAGAGGGTCACACCCAGGAGCCGGTCGCCACATGCTCCCCAACTCGAAAGCGAGACAACTGGCTGCAACCTGCGACTCAAACCAACACACGAACATCCAGGACCAGGAATGTGAAGCAAATATTGGGCAGTCAGGACCCTGTACGACCTCCAAAATCCTGCACCCGAACAACAGCCCAAGACTGCAGCCAAAGCAGCAAACATTCATATGTCATGGGCACGAGGATAGACCACAGACTGGCTAGACTTGAGAACCCAGTGGACGACTTGGGAGATCCGAGCCCTGGAACAGGGAACGAGGGAAAACCTGATCAACCCAAAGCGCATCCCCAGCCACAAGCTGAAGTGCACAGGCAACAGTGAAGAGCTGCAACCAGACAACACACAATGCACCCCTGGTCTGACCAACCAAGCATCAATGACCCAAGGACCCCTCCGGAAAGCAGTCATCTCGTATTTCGCCAGAAAAGACGGACAAAGCTGCAACCGAACAAACCGACTTCCTGGACCAAAGGAGCAGAAACCCCTGTGCCAGAGGAGAGCATGAAGCTCACTGATCTGACCCCCAGAGGCCAATGCCAACAGTAAGAGAGCCTCGGAAAAACAATCTTAAGCCAAAGGGGCCACCATGAACCGAGGAGGAGAGAGATAGTAGAGCACCCTCTCCAAGAACTAGGATGTCTCAGGCAATGCATGAACAGGCCAGAAGTGAAACAAAGCATGAGAAAGCTTATGGAATGGGGCAGAAGTGACATTGATCCCGTACACAAGCAACAGCGCCTCAGCTAGCATTGCACGATATGAGGCAACACTAGTGGGTATTAAATGACGGTCCTGAAAGAGCTAAGACAGAAAGGACAAGACAACCCAATCAGAAACAGAAGACAACCAACGAAGAGAGAAAAAATGGCAGAAAAAAGGACCTGAAACTTCTTCAAACTGTCGCCGAAACGACGCTCTCAGGTGGGACATCTTCAACAAAGCCACCAACAAACCTGCGACAAAAGAACCAGATGCGAAGAGTGGAGAAGACTGAACCAGCCATGTACCAAACCGTTCGAGTTGCTGAAAGAGGTCGAGCTGCAGAAAATGCCCCAGGTGTGGACACTGAGCAAGCAACCCCAGTTCAGAGGCTGGATATCAAAACCGCGAAAACTGCCGACCGGAGGGAGGGAAGGTTGCCGGGGAGCCTTCGAGTCTCACCCAGAAAATGCCCTGACGTTTCATTACAGTCAACGCTGGTTTTCTGGGTGGAGCCCCTTCAACTCCAAAAGCTACTTAACCGAAGACAAAAAACAAGAGAGACTTACCCAGAAGGCAGTTGCCACTCGCTCCTCAACTCAAAGTCGAGACAATTGGCTGCAACTGCCGACCCAATGCGTCACACCCCTGACTAGGGCCAGGAACATTAACTAGAAAGCGAGCGGCCAGGACCCTGTTCAACCTCCAAAAGCCCCGTGTCCGAATGTCAGCCCAAGACAGATTACAAAAGACGGCAGCCAACACAGCAAACTTATGAACGTCATGGGCACGAGGATAGACTGCAGGCTGGCTAGACCAAATAACCCTGCGGACGACCTGGGAGACCTAAACCCTAGAACAGGGAAGAAAAGAAACCGGGTCAACCACCAAGGCCCTGGCATGCAGGTAACGGCAAAAAACCGCAACCGGATACAACACATGATGCACCCCCAGCCGAACCAACCAAGCATCAACAACCCAAGGACTCCTCCAGAAATCAGAAGTCTCATTCTTCACCAGAAAAGAAGGAGATGGCTGCAAACGAACAAACCTACCACCAGGACCAAAAGAGCAGAAACCTCTGCGCCGGAGGAGAGCATAAAGCTCCCCCAACCCGACCCCTAGAAGCCAATACCAATAGGAAAAAGAGCCTTCGAAAAACAATCTTGAACCGAAGGGCCACCACAAACCAGGGAGAAAAGAGAAATGAGAGCACCCGGTTCAATGACCAGGATGGCTCAAGCGGCACATGAACAGGCTGGAGCGGAGCAGAAGTAACATCCACCCTAACCAACACAACGGACTGGCCCGATCTGCTGAAAGAAGCGAAGTCACTGGAAGACCCCCGAGTTCAAACACTGAGCAAGCAGTGCCTGAAATCAAGACTGGGGCGGCCACCAAGAGGCCAATAGGACTACTCTTCCTTGGAAAGTCTCCAAGCGGGCCAGGATCTGGAACAACAGTGGAACCGGAGGGAAGAGGTACAGGTAATCCCACCTCAACCAGTCCTGCCGAAAGGCATCGACCCCGACAGCCTCACAGTTAGGGAACGGTGCTACATAATTCGGGAGATGCCTCAACACCACCAACGTGAACAGGTCTACCTCTGGGAGCCTGTATATCCAGCAGAGCCAAGTGAACGAGTCGGTGTTGACCGTCCATTCCGTGGACAGGAGAAAGAACCGTGACAGGCCATCCACCAGGACGTTGGACACCCCCCACCGAACATGACGGCCAGGAGAGCCAAACCCCAAGAACTCAGCAGACGAGTCACCCGAAGCAACCAGGCCCAAAGAGCCAAGGACTGCATCGAACCCCTGCGGTTCAGGCAATGAACCACCGGAGAGCAGTCCAAATGGAAACAGATTGTCGAACCTCGAGCGACCCGAACCCTACAAGGCAACATCCACATGGCCGTGAACGCCCGTACTGTGCTGTGGGCCTGACGGAAGAATGGATCCCACCGCCCCTGGCTGGCCTGGTGAGCACTGGTCACAAAGCCCCAGCCATGAGATGACGTGTCCGTGAACACATCAAGTGAGGGGCTCTAGTAGGCGCCAAGGCACCGAAGTCAGAAAAACCCGAAGAAGAAGCCAGTGACGCAGCAGCCAACATAAGGCACCCGGAGGCCGAACCCAGTGATCGCGAGAGAGGCGGAAAGGTCGTTCACGAAGAAACCAGAAGAGCCGACAAAGCCAAACCCGGCCCAATGGGTAAACTAACACGGCAAAGTTCAGACTGGCTGAGAGCCCACATCAGCCAATTGTTAAGGTAGGCTAGAACTCGTACCCCTGTGAGATGCAGACGGGCCACCACAATCCGGGTAAGGTGTGTGAACACACGAGGCGCCAGATTCAAGCCGGATGGAAGGCAACGAAAGCGGAAGGCCTGATGCCCCACAACAAAACCGAGCCAGTCCCTGAACCCCGGATGAAGTGAGACATGCCAATATGCATCCTGGAGATCCAGGGACACCATCCAAGCATCCGGCTCCAAAAGAAGACGGACCTGGAACAGAGTAGTCATCCGAAAGGAGGGGCAATAGACTCAGGGGTTCAGACGGGACAAGTCCAGAATGAACTGCCGGTCCGTGCAGTCCCGTTTTGGAACTGGAAACGGGGGAAACCCACCTGAGGGACGAGGACGTTTCGACCAAGCCTGCACAGAGTGCAGGATAGGAGGCCTGCCCCGCTAGCCCTGAACTCCCCAAAGTGGGAGGGGCCACTCATCGCCACCGCAGGCCACAAGAAACGACCACAAATCGTGGGATCAGACGTAGGCAAACAGTGCGAGCCTCCCCATCACCCCATCAATGGGACGAACTGCGAAAGGGCTGACGCCCCTTACGAGAAGCCGACCGACGAGCAGAGCGATCACCATGCTGACCAGATGTTACTGGCTCCGAAGGATATGCTAGCTCAGAAACTGGCACTACTGGCCTACCATGAGCTCTGGCTTGACTTTTCCAGGAAGAATGCCCACAGGCAGGGGTCCCCCCCCCCCCCTCCCCAGAGAACCATCAAGTCCAACATTGAATGACAACTAGAAGAAGCTGCCTGCAGATACTGCACCACCACAGACTCTGCAAACAGCAAAGGTCAAAAAGGCGCAGAAAACCTAAGAGCCAGGGCCCAAGCAGATTCCAAGGATTGAGCAAGCACCGTTTGAGTGCACACGAGATGAGAAGCAAAGAATAGACACACACCTCCTGCAGGATCAGCGCAAACAGCTTTAACAGGGCAGCCGACACCCGCACTGCTGAGACCAGCACATCAGACCCAGGATCGGCACCCAGCGCCTCCACATCCTCCTCAAACCAGTCCGAAGACAACTCGATAAGGTAAAAGAAACGGAGGATCGAAGCCAAATGGCCATGGGCGCGTAAGTCCTCATCTACCAGGGTTGCCGAAAGGGAGGGAACATGCACATGAAGCTGCATCAGGCCAACATTCTGAGGAAGGGCAGGGGCAAACAAACGTGCATTGAGGCACTAAAACCCCCTTTCCCCCCAGGTAAACCTGAACAACCATAAGGGCCTCTTGCCACTCAAGCGTGCAGGACCAACAGAACGTATGCCATGCCCCCAATGAAAAGAGAAGATGGTCTGCCAACCAGGATGACTCCGGAACCTCGTAACGCACCCAGTAAGGAAAGGAAGAACTAAACTCAAAAGAGGCTGGATCCATTATCAAGGCGTAATCCAGGTCACCCAAGAGGTAAGCCACAAGGGCCTCCCACACCTCATGAGGCGTGATGCGGGAGGCCAAAAACCTTTGGAAGAAGAGACCAAAGAACCCAAGGGAACCCGGAACCAAACCCAGGGAAGAGCTGATGCCATATCAAACTCGTACAGGGAAGGAGTTTAAGAAAACTCCACCCCCTGTAACAAGCCCCACTCAGAGGGTACCAACACCCAAGCAGGGTCAAATGGGGCCCAAGCCCCTCAAGTCAGCCCCTTCCCCGCCCCGGGAACCTCCACACCAGGACCCGGAACCGAGCTGTCCACCAAACCCTCTGCCTCAAAAGAAAAGGCAGAGTCGATGAAAAGGTCGATGGCATGTAAGGTAAACCCCCAATCACATGAGGGGGGGGGGGGGGTTCCAGGGCCATTGCTCCCCGCACCTCTCTGAGGGGAACAGGTTCTGGCTCTTGGTCCCCGGTAGGCAGAACTCCATTGACTAAAGCCCTGGTCTAATGTATCACATATTAGCCCAATAGCTCCAAGGAGCCGAATAATGCCCCACAGAAAAGGGCATTATTTGACAGTAATAAGCTAAAACAAATTTTATGAGAGGTGGAATATTGTACATCTATTTAATTGTGATTCTTGGTAAAAATTTAAATAATGCAATAGATCCAGATTAAATGCTGTACTATGTACAGCAGTTACAGTATTTACCTATATAAATGTAGGTATGCTGCATACAGAAAATAAACTGCTGCTTTGCAAATGTGATTAAATTAAATACTCACCTGCATATTGATCAAGCAATAAAAACTTCTGAGGAGAGAAGCTTCATATTCAGGATGGTGTCACATTGTCCTCTAGCAGTTCATAACCACAAGGATATACCTTCATCAATATCATTTTTCACTGTGCTCTTGAACCATAGTATACAGAAGAGCCACGCTCATGGATCATGTAATTTTTAAGACCTTGATACAAAGTCTTTTTATATTTTGTTCCAGTGATTTCAAAACATTCTGTATTAAGACCACCTGCTTATTGAGGTCACTTACCCAGGTCAGTGACCATATAGAAAGTACAGCATTTCCTTAATATGATATGAAGGAACTGGATATGTAAATTTGAGATCACTTCAAACATGGAACTTAACTCAGAGGGTAGGGAAAGGACAAAAATTATAATCAACAATACGATAAAAGGCTGATAAAAATAAGATAAACAAGGGTCACTAACGCATAGAGATAACAATAAATGAAATACAAAATGAATGAATGTTTATATACTTTATATGTGAAACTAAACTCAATTCACTATTGCATACATACAGTATTAATAAAAATAATATAGTTATGTAGCATGAGAATACTGTATATAAGCAATGTCCTGAACATCATGGTAATACTTTGGCTGGGGTTCATAGAGCCTTCCTGTTGTTGATGCTGGCATGAGCTACCACTCGAGCATTACAACAGAAATCTAACCAAGGAAACATGCAAGTACTAACCATTACTGGTAACTGGTTTGTGGATCATTGCTCTTGTATTGGGCCAACAAGAGCCACTGCATAGTGTGTACAGCTTTATTGACAAACCATATCTGTAACCACTTCTTAATATCCAAAACCAATCTTAAAAATTTAAGTGAACAAAATGCAATTAGTGCAGACTTGAACTAAGCAGAAGACATTAGAAATATAGGAGATAAGGCATCACTACAGAAACATCCAAATATATACATGCTGACTTGACACACACTAAATATACTCAAAAATAAGGCTACTGTACCATTTAAAGTTACTATAAAAGGCAATATAAAATATGGAATGTTTTTCAGTTGACATTCAGTAGATTTATGGCCACTGGAAACTGTGGAAAATTAATTACAGTATTTACATTTGTACCACCATGTTTGAGGCTTTAGACAAATGTTAGAAATGTTACACTTAGGAGAACAGTTATAGCAAATATAAAAGGAGACAAACATCAATAAAATAAATCAGGCGGCACTTGGAATGAGCAAGTTATACCACTCATCTTGGGGCATACCAACCACTTTCAACCAAGACGAGAGTTGTAATCTGCACAATATATTATCCTATGCAATAGTTATAATCAACTTATTCAGTAACTGTAATCTACACTACCTAATAACCACTAATACAGTAGTTGTAATCTACACTACTCATTACTCCTATAGTTGTAATCTACACTTCTCTTTACCCCTTTACTGTAGTAATAATCTGCACTACTCCTATCCCTATAACAGAACACTAGTAAACAGAACAACAAATGTAAATGCCTTTTCACAAAGTGGTTAAGATACTTTTTTTTTTGCCATTTGCACAACTTGATCCTCACCGGCTCTTTCCAGTTTTCTCGATATACAATTCATTAATTTTGATGAATGTGTATATTCTAGTTTAGCAAGCAGCTCCTCCCTCACTAAGGAAATGTTTGGTGTCTAAGGAAGGAGGCTGTAATGAAGTCATCTGTACAATACCAAAGGTAAACAAAATAACAACACTGGCATCATAATGCATGGTGATAGAATTCACACATATTATGAATGAAATTACAAAAGCATCTTTTTTCTTTGAAGCAAAAAGCCATAACTGATAAGAGAGATTTAAGTGTTTGTCACTGGTTCCAGTGAATGGACTCGGGCCTGAATTAAAATATAATTATCTAAATGTGTGTTTCAAGAATAATATACACAATTTTATATGAGATTAAGACTGTTCCAATTAAGAACAAGTAAATTTTTTTGAAGTCTACATGAGGATTAGAGGGAAACAATCCAAGTCAAGATGGTATTAGCATTGAACAAGATCATCCAAATATGATCATCATCTAAGGTCATCTAAGTAACATGGAATGTATTTGTTACAGAAAACTGCACAACAAGTCAAGATGGTGACATTCTTGATTTCAGTGACAGGAAGGAAAATAGGTATGTCCAAGTAAGGCTTCAGATGGTGATCCAACGGAGAACTGGACAAACACATGTCTCCTCTGATACCAGATTGGGGCATCTCTGTAACTGGAACCCCAGCCACTATATTGCAACATTACATAAGAATAGACAATTTATTTTAAACCCAGATATGATAGAGAGATTAATCTTTTCTAACAATCTGTAGTAGTTTTAAACTTAATAAAACTATAGCTTTAGGGTAGTGATCAGGCTGTACTTTATTCCCATCATTTTACCGAGCCAGCCAGATAAAATGTCACAAGGCAGGAAAGCTTTTGTCAGCCAATGGTGTTTGTTAAGTTTTTCTCATAAGCACAGTTTACATTAAAATAAAGCTTATATTTCACTCAAATAAGTTAATATATTACTATTACCATAATTAAACCACTATTGTGCTTAGTAAGACTTAATTATGTATCAGGCTAGCATCTCCATTAATGGTTTGTTGACCTTTAGTTTTACGTCATTTTGATATCATGCATGTCATTTACATGGTGTCAGCTAATTAGGAACATTTCAAGTAAGTTCTTTTTGCCAAAGCAGTAAAAATACATTTTTACTATTTATTTCAAGTCAAATTTTAAAATAAATTTAGTTTTTCTTATATAAATAATTATATAGCTTTAATTCCTAAATTGTTTACAATTGTTGTATATGGCCTGTATAAAAGAAAAAATTCTTATGTCACACACGTACCATTTACTCAGCAGGCGATGAGTCACAATAACGTGGCTAAAGTATGATAACCAGACCACACACTAGAAGGTGAAGGAACGACGACGTTTCGGTCTGTCCTGGACCATTCTCAAGTCGATTAGTACCATTTACTAATTAAAGGCAGTTTTAAACTTAACTAAACATAGAATGCAAAACAGTACTGTATATATAAGCATAATTACAATTTAAATGCATTTCTGGCAAAACATTGTGTGATTATTAATTCATCTACAACTTTTAACAAAGTACGACACAGACTTGAACGCCGAGATGTAGTTAATGCGCCATGTATAAATGACTACAAATTTAATTAATTTAAAACCAACAAAACTTTTTACAAAGATCAAAGCCTAAAACTAAATGAATAATTATTAACTGAAAAAGCATCTACAAAACACCCAGCAGGCAAATGATGTTGAAGAAAGGTTGGATCAGTATTACTGAAATATAATTTGGAACAAGTTAGAAGATGTTGATCCGGATACAGTATTTTCTTCAGATGGTCAGATGTAACAAACAAGGAGCAAGAGTTTCAAGCTTAACAAGCCACAGTGTAGGACTAAAACAGCAGATGCTTTTTCACCCACAGGGTTATAATCCAATGGAACTGCCTACCCGCTGAAGCTGTAAATGCCAAAACTGTATTAAGTTTTAAAATCTACCTGGAAAAAATCAAGGCAACTGGGTGGGGGGAGGGGGGAACTTTGACAAGCCGCTGACTTCCTGTCATCATCGAGACCACTAGGGCTAGTGGCCCTCAGGTAAATCAGGTAAAAATCATTTGCTTGCCAGGCAGCTTGGTAGGTAAGACAACTAAAAACTTACTACTAACCATTATTCAGTCAGTACAAAACCAGATGGTAACATTAATACTTTACTATACTGTATTACAGTCCAGATGCATTGAAAGTTGCCACCAGATAACCACAGTTGCATCTCCCAAATCCAGATCTCTCTATAACACATCTCTCTTAACAATGAACAAAAAAAATTATCACCCAATCAAAATTAAAAAAAAAAAAAAAAAATTAATGTAATGGAACAGGGGCCCCCTGATGGCTCCTAGTACCTAGCTGCACTGAGATAGCTCCACACCTGTCGGTTACATCAGTCCTTGCAGCTATTTATCACTCAGTGCACATGACTAGGGCTCCTTTGGGAGATGCATTGCTTGTTCATCCAGTCTCCTCTGTATCCTGTTCCAAGGCTCGTTCGTTTCAGGTCATCTGCAATGTCTTACAATTTAGCATATTCAAGTTCATGATGTTCAGAACATTGCAGTTTAACCCACCATATTTTCTACTGTCTTGGGCTGATATCCAGACCCAGGGGTTTTGAAGGTTTTACCAGGTCCTCGTGGATCATTACCTTGTTAGTGTCCCTGGTTCCCATCAAGCTTGTGTTACCTTGGGTAGGGTTTCCTGTCCTGGTCTCTCCATTTTGGGGGTTGTTCTTTGCTCTGTTTCTTCTCTGGTGAGTCCTGTTTAATTTTCTAGGTGGTTAGCTACAGAGCACCACCATTCTCTCAAGAAAACCAGCAATGAAACACCTCTTTCTAGAGGGACCTGGATCCTTAGATCCCTCCCCTCCTTACCTTAACTGTGTTGGTTTTCCTTAGGCTCTGGACTGATGATTGTTAAAATGGGGAGCTGGCACCTCATATGATGCTGCCACCTGCAGGTGGCCATCTGAAACTAGGAGTAGAGGAAAAAGGAGGGTACGAATTAACTACTGGGTGTTGACCAAACTACACACTAGAAAGTGAAGAGACGACAATGTTTCGGTCCGTCCTGGACCATTCTCAAGTCGATTGTGAAATCAAAATGAACTATTTCAGCCACATTATTGTGACTCCTCGTCTGCAACTACTGGGTAGTTTGTTTGCCGAGTTGTTTGCTGCATTGTTTGACTTTCTTCAAACACTGAAGTTGTCTGCTTTGCCTTCCTTTCCTTCTGGAGGTGTTTTTCTTTGGTGAGGTTGATCACAAATCCCCTGCCCCCCTTCACCTCTGTGATGGGGGGCCAGGTTTAGACTTCAGGTCTCCAGTAGGCTTTTAAGAATTCACAAAGGATGATGTGACTTCATAGGTATGGAGCTATCTTATTGTGGTTAACTATGGGGACCCACTGTTTAGCCTTTATGGATACTGAAGAAATCTGAGAAATCCAGATCATTAGGCAAAGTAATTCCCTGCAATCATTTTTTTTTTTTTCAAATTTTATACAGTATTGTGATTTTTTATTATTTGATGTAAGTGCCAGAAGAAGTATTCTGAAATCGGTTATGAAACCACATCTCCCCAGTTATTTATTAGAACGAGTTCCCAAAATATTTCATACAAAACTTTGAGTTGAGTTTTTGGTGTGAGGAAGTTGAGGGGTCTGGTTCACTCAATGTCATGATCCTACCTTTGATAAGTAAGCTTTAAGGGGCAATGAGGAAGAAATATCTTTATAGACAGTTTCTCATGGTGGTTGTCAATCATATGATAGGTCAAATTAAAATTAGGTCAGTGAAATTCACCTCACAAAGCAGACAAAATTAGGGTATGAATGCTAACTTTTTTAATATGGCTCAAATCACATTTTTAATTATTTTCATAGATAAATGTAAACATAAAATAAACACTTGGTACCTTGTGAATGCTATTGAGCATCTGTGTAAGAAAATTCCATTATTTGTCTTCATTATGAGTTGTTGCAGTTTTTGTTCACCCTACTACCTTTGAAAATGAAGTTTGGAGGCTGGGGTGTGGGAAATATGCTAGATGTGGTGAAAATCTCTTTGTAAAACCTTTGTAGGTTTTCCCTGGTAGCTGGCCATCATAAAATTTAATAAAATTTAAAAGTTTTGTTCAGTGAAATTATCCCACAGAGTTTGGGAAATGTTAGAGCATAAATAGTAACTCCCTTAATATGGCTCTGATCATATCTTTAAAGATTTTTGTAGATGGATGCAACACTAGAAGAAACAGTTGAAGCATTGAGAAAGTTACTGAGCATATTCCTAACAAAATTCTATTGTTCATTTAATTTTGAGTTTTACATGAAAAATATAGAAAACTTGGTGATAGCCAAAAAAGGGAAAATTTTCAGAAATCTGGATTTCACATAAATCCAGTCTGGGTCTCAGATGATATACTGCAGTCTGGATTTTGGAGGTGCACCTGTATATAATTACAGGTACAAACAATTCAATTAACAGTTACTAATGAGTAATTCATTATTTGAATGAAAAGATGCTGTCTGGTACTGTCAACTATTACCTATCTTTGCCACTGCTTACATTGTTGTAATATGAGTGTTGTCAATGACAGTCAATGACATGACAGTCACTGCCTATTACTGTCAAGTAACTGCTGAGCTTGTCAGAGGTTGTCAAATGTTACATAAAACTGTCAAGACCAATAACTTTAATATGCAGTAATAGTTAATGGTCAAATGTTTTCCGACATTGTCATCACCATGACTGTCATAAAACTGTAATTGCCGTCAATATCTATGTCACACACAGATTTAGTAATGTCAGATATTGTCAGTGGATGTCAAATGCTAGATAAACTAGTCAGATGTTGCCCACTACTGTCAAACATTAGTTAAGGCTGTTGAAAGTCATCGGAAGCTGACAATTTTGCTGAATTATCAGGTAGCTATGGCTGTCAGATAAAAATATACTGGCTAACAGATATTGGCACAAAGGTTAAGACTAGAGCTTAAAGCACTTCATCCATGAGGTAGAAATAAGTCAAAGGAAAAGTAAGTTACCAAGAAAAGCCACATTAAAACTTGTGAGGGGAATACAATGCACAGTAGACTAAGGGGCAGACTCTTGACTGCTGGCTCTATGCAGCCACAGTGATAACTGCTTTCAATGTCTAAAATTCCAAGCACATTTGCTGAGTCGGCTTGAGAGAGTTTTACTTGTGACTGATGACATCACTTTTGGCAGTGTGCAAAAAAACTGTAAAATTTTACATAGTGCCTTGTATAGGAAGATTTGTATACACAGAACTTCAAATCCCATTACATAAAGTAACTTCACCACAGTGACAGGTGGTGAAGGAAGAGGGAATATATTATATATAATGCATTTTATATTCACTTATATTCTCTAATCTATAAGACAATAGCTTTACAGTAATGTCTTTCATACTAAGACTGGGGAATGAGGTTTTTCAGTACCCACATCTTTTTTATACCAAATAGATTCCTATCATTAGCTTACAAAACACACACACACACACAGTCCTCGTTGACCAAACTCATCACAATCTTGTGAGACATTACTTAATCCTTTTAGTAGCATTAGGACATACTGTATGTATGTCATGATGGTTCAGATGTGTATTAGGTGTTGAGTAATAGAGTAATACTATATGTTGTGTTGTAGTGGTCAGGACAGTTGGCCACAACTGAAACCTCCCAGTCTTGATTCCTGTAACAGGATGGAGATATTTTTGGGAACTGCATGACCCTAACAGCTTCCTTTCCACAACAATGGCAAACCAACTAAATGCCATGTTCCATCCATAGTGTTTGTATTAGAGGCATATTAACTGGTGGAATAAAATACAGGCAGTCATATTTATGGCACCACTACTAAATCTTCAAGACAATTCTTGTGTCATCAGACTGTACATTTTTATACAAAGAAAGTGAACACTGCCACACTTCTAAATTCATAAAAAATCCAAAGTTTGTGCACATACTGTACAGTACTGCATTTTACAAATGATAATAATTTAGAAAAAATTGATAAAAATTTATGAAGGGGTGACTAAAAATAATGTGTTTCTAGAAATTTGTAAACTATTTCATCATGTTTTTATGAAGTAACCAAGTTGTACACAGGCAATGGCACCAATGTTTAAGGTTCATTAAAGGAACCTTCAGGATTTTTTCTTAGTTATTTCTTTGTATATAAAATCCTGCTTTATAATTATACAAGACTGAATTTAAAAACTAATCAGGGGTGAGTAAAGGGAGTTATATTTTGACACATGCCCTACCAAAAAAAGGTTCAGGAACACAGTGGGGTTCTTGACTAAACTGTCCATATGAAACATTGCTTACGAAACTCAAGTGGTCCTCACTGACTAACCCCATCATCTGCAACAGTACTTAAATATCACATACTGGGGTACTGGACTAAACCTATCATATGAGATGTAACTCATAATGCATATAAATGGTCCTCGCTAACCAAACTTATTATGAGACAATATTTAAATATTACATAATAGGGCTCTTCTCTAAACCTATCTGAAACATTAATTACAGAGCACGCAAGTGGTCCACACTGATGAAACATATCATCTGAAACATTACATAAATAACACATAAAAGGGCCCTTATGTAAACCTAACATCTGTGACATTACTTAAACAATACAAATATGTGAGATGCACCTATATAGCACACTGGGGTCAATGTTGACTCAAATCTTGCTGGCACAAAGGTCTTGCCCAGATGTAAATTGTGTGTCATTAATGACATTAATTACAACTAGTGTTAATATGTATTCAAACAGCACAAAGTGGGATCACTGGCCAACACCAGATATTATACTGTAATGCTCTCATGCATAAAGCTTGAATATTTTTAATTATTTTCATCCTATCAGTTAAGAGTGATGCTGCATTAGCAGAGAATCACTGCATCACAAATACACACGATACACAAACGCGCACAACATACAAACACGCACGACAGTGTCTGAGCTACTCTGACCATGAATCCCACACATTACATGGAAAGTTATCCCATACATTTTTTATAGCAAATCTTTGTGAAACTTCAAGATTAATGCCAACAGCAAGTCTAAAGAGAAAGTTTTCAAAAAGGCTTATTGTGAAAATAATATTTAATAACACCAGCAGAGTTTCCATAAGGCTTATTCTAATCAAGATCTAATTATGACACCAAGCCACAGCAGCAAACAATCTGCTCACAGCACTTCCACGTGCACCCAAACATCATGACTACACAAGTTCCTACACTTCCCAGTCCTGTATTTGTAAGCTGCTCTTTCACACTTTATGTAGCATGTATGCATGCATTTTATATTATAACATATTATATCATATTTATATTATATATATATTAAATATATTAAATATATATATATATATATATATATATATATATATATATATATATATATATATATATATATATATATATATATATATATATATATACTGTATATATATATAATGTCGTACCTAGTAGCCAGAATGCACTTCTCAGCCTACTATACAAGGCCCGATTTGCCTAATAAGCCAAGTTTTCATGAATTAATGTTTTTTCGACTACCTAACCTACCTAACCTAACCTAACCTAACTTTTTCTGCTACCTAACCTAACCTAACCTATAAAGATAGGTTTGGTTAGGTTAGGTTGGGTTGGTTAGGTTTGGTCATATATCTACATTAATTTTAACTCCAATAAAAAAAATTGACCTCATACATAATGAAATGGGTAGCTTTATCATTTCATAAGAAAAAAATTTGAGAAAATATATTAATTCATGAAAACTTGGCTTATTAGGCAAATCGGGCCATGCATAGTAGGATGAGAAGTGCGTTCTGGCTACTAGGTACGACATATATATATATATACAGTATATATATATATATACATATATAATTTATATATATAATTTATATATATATATATATATATATATATATATATATATTTATATATATATTTATATATATATATATTTATATATATATATATATATATATATATATAATATATATAGAAATAAAATTTGTATAAGACCATTACAAAGCACTGAGGCATGTAAGGTTACTGTACACCATCGACGAGTTAGTGGTACAACTTTCTTTTGAAATAAAATTCTAAATCTATCCACACGACACTTCCCGTAAACACATCCGTATGTCTAGGATTGGGAAGTGGCACCATCCATATCAGTGACAATGTACAAACACTCAACTCACATGTAAATCTAAAAAAAAATCAATACATCTACAACACCAAGTATTAAAAAAAAAATATCCACGTCATACAAAAACTTGAAAATATTCTTAAAAAATGTGACTTACCATGTAGTTCAGGATGTTTAACTACATACAGTACTCAATAAGCCTCCAGATAAAAATTACAGACATACTCACTATTAACAAACTATCTGACATCGAGCCAAGTGTCATCAACAGTATTTCCAATAATAAAACTATAATTAAACCACGTGAATTAATTTAACATCCTTTTTGTCCAAATATCTACTGCAACTGACAAAGTTCATCTACCTAGATGCAGTATTATAGATGACCCCCTTTCATTATGTAAGAAAAACCTATAATCTAAATAGAGCTTAAAAATACAAGAGCCATAGCTTAATCCTTGAGTGCCCGGTACAGTCTGGTGGCTTGCCGCTGGATCTCTGGGTCTTCGTGGTTCTCAAACAGTGCTTGTGTTTGAGCCACCAGACGATCACGCACATTTACGCCGAACAGACGGGCATACCTGTGGGGGTACACACGTGCGCTTACCAGCAAGGTATCAGCTCTTGCTATTAATTAACATTACAAGTATTTTTAAGGGTTATATTTTCTGCTACACATACACAATGCAAAATAATTTAAATTAAAACCCAAAACAAACTGCCAATCCCCTATGACATAAATCATGGTCGTTATCTTCTGAATCAGTTGTGAAAGAATGTTTCAAGTCATAACATCATTAAATATATAATATAGAGTACTGTACTGTACAGTATGTATTATAAAAAACTAATGGTGACTCCACGTATACTACCACCCTCGGAGAAAGTCATTTAACTAATATAGTTTTAGTATATCTTATGTATAAAATGACTTTGGTGCTTTATGCTGTAGAGTGCCCTGAGACTAAGGCCTCTTGTTCTTGATGTTACACATTTCAAAAATTCCTCCTTGTTAACAATGTCAATTCCTATCACTATTTTGTATGTGATCATATCACCTCTTTATTTCATTCTAACTCCAAGCTTTAGCATACTTAACACCCCCATCCTCTTCAAATCTCTCTGTTTTCAGTTCTGAAAGCCATTAAATACCATGTCTTTGGAAGATTATTAATGTGCTTCTTGAGATATGAGCACCACACCACTGCTGCATATTCTGATTTTGGTCTCATGAATGTTGTGAGCACTTTCTTTAGTATTATTCCATCCATAAATATAAGTCATTTTGAAATTTGTAAACATAATATAGACTCCTTTAACTACACCTTTGACATGATGCTCTGGTGAAAATTTAATATCCAGAAACACTCCTAGATCTCTTCCTTTGTTTGAGTTCTTTAGCTTCTCAACACATACTTTATTGGTTGAGTGTAACTTGTTTGTCCTTATTCCACATTCCATTACATCATTTATTTCCACTGAATTCCATCTGTCATGTGTTGCTCCATTCACTTATTTTGTCTAGGTTATTTTGAAGGGCATGACAGTCATCTGGTATTTTATTCTTCCCAGTAACTTAGCATCATTCACAAACATTCATTTAACTCCAAATCTTATATAGGCAATGAACAATATTGCTAATATAGGCGATTGTCCATATAAGCAATAAGACTGTTTATAAAGGCAATTAGCATTACTGGCACTAGTACTAATCCTTGTGGTACTCCACTACTGACATTCTCCAGTCTTATACAGTACATAATCTTTGATCACTGCTCTCATTTTTCTGTCAGAATTTATTTCATCCATTTCAGTAGTCTGCCCATCATTCCTCCTCTATGTTCTAGTTTACAGATGCAGTCAACCCAACCATCTCTTTGTTGTAAGATCTCTGGGGCTCTATCATAGAAACTAAGTAGAATTGTTACGCAAGACTTTGGTTCAAAAGCCGTAACAACTATCTATTACAGTATTACGTAATCTCTCTCCAGGGGGAAGGGGTCTTACTCATTTGGCTTTAATTATTTTCTCTAGTGATTTGACTACCACACTTGTCAATGATACAGGTGTATAATTTAGAGGGTCTTCTGTGTTACCATTTTTGTAGGGTGGAACTATGTTTGCCCTTTTCCATTTGTCTACTAGGTTCTCAGTTTGTAAGAACCAGTATTTGAAAAAAAATTTGTTGTGGAATACTAAATTCAAATACAAATTCCATTAGAACCCAAGGTGAAATTACATTTGGCTCAACTGCTTTGTTTCTGTCTAACAGTCAGCAGTTTTCCTACCTCGTCTCCAGACATATCACGGAGCTCTAGGTTTTGCTATTAAGTCTGCATGCGCTGGGTTCTTTGAAAACCAAGTTTTTGTACACTTTGGAACTATTCTCTTTATGTTTCTCACATTTGTGTGCATGCATGATCCATGTATGGTGGTTTAAGTGATTGCAATGTACTAATGACATTGAAATGAGCAATATCCTGACAGAATAGTATTAGCCCATGTTTAGCAATGTGATGGCCATAATTTAAGTCGAAGAACCTGAGATCTTTTTGAAGCATTTGTATTGCACTGAAAGCCACAAATTGGATATTAATACTAACACCACTGAATTTAAATAGGAAATAGCTCCAGAGCCGAAATACTGGGGTTTAGTGAAATGCCAAATACAATACCATTAACAGGGGCACTTAGTATAATATGGAGAATCAGCCTAGAAAAATGCAATAACAAATGCTAAAAACTTTTAACATCACTCCATTTCATATTGCAGTAGAAAAGTTATCTATAGACAGGTTAATCTAACATTGCACTTCAATATTCAAATGGGTAGTAATAAACCAAATTGCTAGTTTTATGGTAACAACAAAAAATACATGTTGAAAAAAAATCCCTTCAAATGGATCTAGTCAAAATAAGTGCTGGAGCAACATGTGGCTAATGGAATTCAATGTAAATAAATGTCATGTTATGGAATGTGGAATTGGAGAAAATAGAAAACACGCAACTTATAAATTATGTGGAAAAGAAATTAAAGACCGGAACGCTATGGGTGCTAGTGGCTTTACAAGATTGTAATTCCAACTTAAACTCTACATTCTCTCTTAACCCCCAATGTACTTTCTTGTATATATATAAATAAATAAATAAATAATTAAAAAAATGAGATCTAGGGGTGGTTTTGGATAGTAAACTGTAACCAGAGGAACGCACAAAGACCATTGTGCGAGGAGCGTATGCGTCGCTTTCCAACTTCAGACTCACTATTACATGGATGGTGAAATACTAAAGAAACTGTTCATGACTTTTGTGAAATAAAAATTAGAATATGCAGTAGTTATACAGTGTCCATATCTCAAAAGCACATCAATAAACTTGAAAAGATGCAAAGGCATGTTACAAAATGGCTTCTGAAACAGAAAAATAAGAGTTATGAGGAGAGGCTAGAGACATTAAATATGCCAAAGTTAGAAAAAAAAAAAAAGAGGTGATATAATCACCACTTACAAAATAATAACAGGAATCGACCAAATTGACAAAGAGGAATCCTGAAACCAGCAACTTCAAGAACATGAGGACACGATTCAAGCTAAGGAAATAAAGGTGCCAAAAAACCAGTGTTGAATGTAACGAAACATCATTTTCTGGGTGACACCCAGAGGCTTCCCGGAGCTATACAGGGCTGATAAGTATATATATTAGACCACGACAATAGTCAATCGATGGAGTTCTAGGCCTAATTATATACATCATATATACATCATATAATATATACACATCAGCCCGTTATAGCTCCAGGGAGCCAAAGGGGGCTCTCCACAGAAAATATTAGAAAGTTTTCTTTTGCAAACAGATTGGTAGACAGTAGGAACAAGTTAAGCGAGATGGTGGTGGAGGCCAAAACTGCCAGGTAGTGCACAGTGAGGCAGGGCATGGTGAGGCATGTCATGGTGAGGCAGGGCAGGGTGAGGCAGGGCAGGGTGAGGCAGGGCATGGTGAGGCAGGGCATGGTGAGGCAGGTTATGGTGAGGCAGGGCAGGGTGAGGCAGGGCATGGTGAGGCAGGTTATGGTGAGGCAGGATATGGTGAAGCAGGACATGGTGAGGCATATCATGGTGAGGCAGGACATGGTGAGGAATATCATGGTGAGGCAGGACATGGTGAGGCAGGACATGGTGAGGAATATCATGGTGAGGCAGGACATGGTGAGGAATATCATGGTGAGGCAGGACATGGTGAGGCAGGACATGGTGAGGAATATCATGGTGAGGCAGGACATGGTGAGGCAGAGCATGGTGAAAAGATAGGAAGCATATGCAATCACTACAAAACTTGGAAAGGCTCTGCAAGTTGCATGGCAGTAGAGCAGATGACAAAGCAAGTGATTGAGATGACGGAGGACGGGTATGTGATGGAGGTGACGGAAGGCGGCGAGTGATGGAGGGGGATGACAGAAGACAGATGAGTGATGGAGGTAATGGAAGACAGGCATGTGATGTAGGTGACGGAACACAGGTGAGCGATGGAGGTGATGGAAGTCAGGCAAGTGATGGAGATGACGGAGGACAGCAGGCAAGTGATGGAGATGACGGAGGACAGCAGGCAAGTGATGGAGATGACGGAGGACAGCAGGCAAGTGATGGAGATGACGGAGGACAGCAGGCAAGTGATGGAGATGACGGAGGACAGCAGGCAAGTGATGGAGATGACGGAGGACAGCAGGCAAGTGATGGAGGACAGCAGGCAAGTAATGGAGGACAGCAGGGCATGGTGAGGAGTAGGGGGAGAATATGAAGGCTGTACTAGACACCACAAAAGGTAGATAGACAAATATCAGCCCGAAACGCTATGAGTGCTAGTGGCTTTACAAGAATGTATGAACTCTTGTATATATAAATAAAAAATACATATTTCTTCATTTAAATTTCACCACATAATTCACACATCATACTGTTTTAACTCCTTTAAAGACAAGTTTTATTTGAACAATTAATAGACTACTATACCACAGTAATTATTCAAATGAAACATCTACCTTCCAAAAGATGGGTATTATATTTTATAACCTGAAAATACTGTGCTGAACATACAAGATATTATAGCATCATCATGACATATTTCTTACCCATGTTATCTGGGCTGTGTCATATTTCAGTCAACTTTGGGCTTCCTCCAGGACACATCCTCATGAAACTACCGAATATAACTGAATCCTACTTGGCTGGTTACACACATTTCTTATTCTGAAGGGCTAAACATCAAGTTTACCAACACAAGGAATGTACTACAATATATTTGACTAAGTCACAATGGGATTAAAATGCACATCCTATGCACGATATAAATAATATGTATTACAGTAAAATATCTGTAAAATTTATAATTATATCTAAAACATGTACAGATTATAGAAAATATTCTACAGCATTACTATGATCTGCACTTTGTTTCTTTATGCTCTAGGCTTCTGTTCATTTTCCATTCTTTACACAAGTAAAAGTGCCTTACTTAGTAGATAAGTAGAAATTGGTAGTGAAAGAGAGAGAGATTGTTTTAAGACAACAAATTTGCAATGCAACTCACCTGTCACCTCGCATGCTTGTGGGAGAAGCATCATCGTGTCTGCAACACATAGTCATGCATCAGCATAGCTACAGGTTCACACTGCACACTGTGTGGATTTGCAGCCCACGGCAGAGTGGATAATGTTTACATGTAATACATGTCATACAACCTTATTGTGTAAGCTTAATACTCTGGCTAAATTTTCTGGAAAATATTTTACAATCTGTACAGTACATTACTGTACAGTATATGCAATCACTACAAAACTTGGAAAGGCTCTGCAAGTTGCATGGCAGTAGAGCAGATGACAAAGCAAGTGATTGAGATGACGGAGGACGGGCATGTGACGGAGGTGACGGAAGACAGGAGAGTGATGGGGGGTGACAGAAGACAAGTGAGT
This sequence comes from Procambarus clarkii, assembly GCF_040958095.1. Classification (NCBI taxonomy): domain Eukaryota; kingdom Metazoa; phylum Arthropoda; class Malacostraca; order Decapoda; family Cambaridae; genus Procambarus; species Procambarus clarkii. The sequence continues at coordinate 16,318,204 of NC_091180.1, read as the reverse complement.
GATGGAGGTGATGGAACACAGGTGAGCGATGGAAGTCAGGCAAGTGATGGAGATGACGGAGGACAGCAAGCGAGTGATGGAGGACAGCAGGTGAGTAACAGAGGACAGCAGGTGAGTAACAGAGGACAGCAGGTGAGTAACGGAGGACAGGCAAGTGATGGTGATGATGGAGGATAGACAAGTGATAGAGATTTTTATTTCAGGGATATTCCTGCTCAGGCCCTAAGCCTATGGCTGGCCCACTGAGTGTTACTTGTTTCTGTTTTACTTAGGCGGAGTTTGAGTATTTATGACTCTTCAGTAAGATTATGCCCCCATGAGTTTAGCAACTTATGCTCTGTTCAGTCTAAGTTGAAATCTTATTGGGTTTGTATCTGTGCACTGTGTTAGATAATGTTCCAGTGGTCTGTTGGGCATTTCTCCACAGTGCTGAAGTGTGATGGAGATGATGGAGGACAGGCGAATGGTGGTGATGTAGGACATGCGAGCGATGGAGGTAACGGAGGACAGGCAAGTGGTGGAGATGACGGAGGACAGGTGGGTAATGGAGATGATGGTGAACAAGCAAGTGATGGAGATGACGGAGGACAAGCAAGTGGAGGAGATGATGGAGGACAGGCAAATGGTGGAGATGACGGGGGATAGATAGGTGGTGGAGATGACGGAGGACAGGTGAGTGATGAAGATGACGAAGGGCAGGTGGGTAATGGAGATGACGGAGGACAGGCGAGTGATGGAGATGTCAGAGAACATGCGAGTAATGGATTAAGATGGTGCTTCCTACAGAGAACTAATTCATGCACTGTTTTGGAAAAATAAGGGAAACAATGACCCTTATCAATACAGCAACTGCTGGCCCATGATATCTCATGCAGAACCTCCTCCCTGATGTCTATTAATGTGTATCACCACATGTTTCACTGGTAGCCCAGTCTTCACATCACAAGTTATGAACATCTCTTCTTTAAAAATGTTAATAAAAATGGCAAATAAGAAAAATGTTGATACAAATATCTATAAACTCTTTATGCTGTTCTTTCACTATAGCCTTGAATCTTTCCAGCTCCATCCAGCATGTAATCTAATTGTGAGAATTTAATGGGTACAGGTATAACACTACTAGAGACAGGACGACTTTAATTAGCTTGTCAAGATCCCCCCAAGCCAAGGGAACTTGTTTTCATTTACCCACCCATCCAGTTCTGGTCCTGCCCCATGGGTACTACACTAAATGTTCAAATCATCCACACCAACAATACTAAAATGAAAAATCCACAGATTTCTAGAGGAGAACGTTTCCTAGAGCACTTCAGAAAAAAAAAAAACATGAGCAGGTTGTCTTGAGGTTATCTTGAGATGATTTCAGGGCTTTAGTGTCCCCGCAGCCCGGTCCTCGACCAGGCCTCCACCCCCAGGAAGCAGCCCGTGACAGCTGACTAACACCCAGGTACCTATTTTACTGCTAGGTAACAGGGGCATAGGGAGAAAGAAACTCTGCCCATTGTTTCTCGCCAGCGCCTGGGATCGAACCCGGGACCACAGGATCACAAGTCCAACATGCTGTCCGCTCGGCCGACCAGCTCCAAAGCAACCGGCAAGTTCACATTGTATTTATCAATATACACTCTTTTAAGTTGAACACTGCTTCAGCATCGCGCGCACACATACACATGCCTCAGCATCACACATACACACAGGGGCCTCACGACTGAGTAGACAGCGCTATGGGGTCGTAGTCCTAATGGCCTGGGCTCGATTCCCGGCGGAGACAGAAACAAATGGGCAGAGTTTCTTTCATCCTGATACCTCTGTTCACCTAGCAGTAAGTACCTGGGAGTTAGACAGCTGCTATGGGCTGCTTCCTAGGGATGTGTAACTACACCTAAGTGTAGTTACAGGATGAGAGCTACACTCGTGGTGTCCCGTCTTCCTGGCACTCTTTGTTACATATAACGCTTTGAAATTATTGACGGTTTTGGTCTCCACCACCTTCTCACCTAACTTGTTCCAACTGTCTACCACTATCAATTCACTTTCTGTTTGCAAAAGTGAATTTTCATATATTTCTTCAGCAGCTTTGTTTAGTTAGTTTAAATCTATGACCTCTTGTTCTTGAAGTTCCAGGTCTCAGGAATTCTGTGGTACAGTACTCCACCTGTGACATTTGTCCAGTCCGATACATTGTCTCTGATTACTGCCCTCATTATTCTATTGGAAAATTTTTCATCCATGTTAGAAGCTTGCCTGTCACCTCTCCAATATGTTTCAGTTTCCAGAACAACCTCTTATGTGGAACTCTGTCGAAAGCCATTTTTAGGTACAGCTAGATGCAGTCAATCCAACCATCTCTTTCCTGTAAAATCTCTGTAGCTCGATCATAGAAACTGAGTAAATTTGATACACAGGATCTTCCAGATCGAAAACCATACTGACTGATATTATATCGGTTCTCTCCAGGTGTTCCACCCATTTATTTTTAATTATTTTTTCCAATATTTTGACTATTATACTTGTCAATGATACAGGTCTATAATTGAGGGGGTCTTCCCTGCTGCCACCATTGTATATTGCAACTATGTTAGCCTTTTTCCACACACATCTGCTACGACTCCTGTACACAGGGATGCCTGAAAAATTAGCTGAAGTGGTATACTGAGCTCAGGTGCACATTCTCTCAGAACCCATGATGAAACTCCATCTGGGCCAACTGCTTTATTCTTACTTTACTCCAGGAGCATTTTTTTCACTCCGTCTCTAGACACCTCTATATGCTGTATGTTGTTCTCTGGAATTCTTATTGTGTCTGGTTCCCTGAAGATCTTATTTTGTACAAACACACTTTGGAACTTTTCGTTTAATGTTTCACACATTTCCTTTTAATTTTCCATGAATCTGTCTCCCATTTTTCACCTCTGAATATTATCCTTTACCTGCAGCTTGCTTTTTTAATGAATTTATAGAAAAGGCCTGGATCTGATTTACATTTGTCTGCTATACCGTTCTCAAAGTTCCTCTCTCTCTCTCTCCTTACTGTGGTGTAGTTGTTTCTCGCATCTTTGTATCGTTGGTATGTTTGGGGGTTGGTATGTTTGGGGGTTTGGCCTCTTCTTATAATGATTCCATGCTTGTGTCTTTTGATCTCTAGTCCTCTCGCAATTTCTGTTGAACCAACCCTGTTTCCTAGGTCTGCATCTCTGTTTTGGTATGAATGTTTGAATCATTGTATATTTCTCAAAATTTAGCATACATCTCATTTACTTCCTTGCCTAGCAACAAGTCTGTCCAATTATACCTATGAAAAAATTTTCTATGTTTCCTATAGCATCCTCTCTTAAAATGGAGTTTATCAACAGTTTCAATGTTTCCATTCTCTACTAGATTATATCGCAAAGCATATTTAATGTCCAACAGGATATGATCACTCTTTCCCAAGGGAGGAAGGTACTGAAGGTCTGTGTGTGCGCACGTGTGTGGAAGGGAAGGTACTCCATTGGATAAGGGAGTACAGGTACCTAAGCAACGACAGCGAATCACTGTGAGGGGTGAGGTCTCAGATTGACGAGGCATCACAAGTGGAGTCCCGCAGGGTTCAGTCCTTGGACTTATACTGTTTCTGATATATGTAAATGATCTCCCAGAAGGTACAGAATCGTTCCTCTCATTGTTTGCTGATGATGCAAAAATTATGAGGAGGATTACGACAGAGGGAGTTAGTATGAGGCTACAAAATGACCTAAACAAACTGAATGAATGGCCCAACAAATGGCAACTAAAGTTCAACCCAAGTAATATAAGGTAATGAATCTAGGCAGTGGAAACACGAGTCCAGGCACAGGGTACCGAATGGGAGATGACGTCCTTCATGAAATGGACAGAGAGAAAGATCAGGAGACAGATTCTCCTGAAGTCCACATAAAAAGATTAACATCTGTGGCATATGCAAGCCTGGTTAACATCAGAACTGCCTTCAGGAACCTGTGTAAGGAATCATGTAGAACCTTGTATACAGTATCACATGTGTAAAACCGATCCTGGAGTATGTGGCCCCAGCATGGAGCTCGTACCTTGTCAAGCACAAGACGTAGCTGGAGCAAGACATAACACGTTTTACGCAAGACGTAAAATTAATAGTTTTTTTATTAACAGGCTTAGGTATACACAGCAATAGCCACTAGGCTAGTCCCAGAACTATGAGGCATGAGTTATGAGGAAAGGCTGCGTGAAATACACCTTACGACACTGGAAGACAGAAGACTAAGGGGAGACATGATCATGACCTACAAAATTCGCAAGAGGAATTGACAGGGTAGATAAGTATAAACAGTTTAACATGGGTGGTACATGAACAAGGGAACACAGGTGGAAACTGAGTAGCCAAATGAGTCACAGGGACATTATTAAGAACTTTTTTCAGTCTCAGAGTAGTTAACAGATGGAATGCATTAGGCAGTGAAGGTGGTGGAGGCAGACTCCATACACAGTTTCAAATGTAGATATGATAGAGCCCAGCAGGCTCAGGAATCTGTACCGAGACCTGGAACTTCAAGAAGAAGAGGTCATAGATATAAACTAAACAAAGATGCCGAAGAAATATGAGAAAATTCATTTTCGCAAGCAGAGTGGTAGACGGTTGGAACAAGTTAAGTGAGAAGGTGGTGGAGGCCAAAACTGTCAGTAATTTCAAAGCATTATAATGACAGAGTGCTGGGTAGACGGGACACAACAAGCGTAGCTCTCATCCTGTAACTACACTTAGGTAATTACCAGTTGATTGACAGATGAGAGGCAGTACCAAAGAGCCAGAGCTCAGCCCCTGCAAGCACAACTAAGTGAGTACAACTAGGTGAGTACACACACACACACACACACCGGTCCCTATAACCAAAGCGGGGCAGCCATGAGGCATCTGGAAAGGCAACCAACCTAGCGCATTGCAGCAACCGAAACCGTGCATGCAACGGCGATGCTGTCTGCACCCTGGTATCGATATCAGTGGACTGGGTGAATTGGAGAACCAGCAAGGAATACCACTCGCAGGACTCTGGGTCAAAGGTGTCACCTATCCAGCAGGCAGCATGACTGAGGCTGCTTGTTGTCCTGTAAATGTCACCCCTGAGACACAGGGGTTGAGCAACCTTCAAACTCGCACAAGGTGAGATGGGACCCAGAGGATGCATCCATTGGATTAATGAGCCCCAATGGGGTTTTCCGGGGCCCTTAGGTTGACTGCTAAGGGAAGCCCAGGCAAGGTATTGCTAACTGGTTGGCCCAAACTACTGAGAGAACAAATAAAAACTGAACCCCTGTGACATGTACAATCACAGGGACCTAGCGGGGAGCCACCAGAATAACAAAGGGTGGACAATAATCACGGGGCAGACCCCCCCCCTCCCCCTCCCAGGCAATAAACAAAAAGAAAAACCCAGCAAAAGTACAACGTCTTCAGGAGGAACAGAACCGGCAGCTGTGTAGAAGGTGACAAGCTGCACAGTTCAGTACCTCACTCCCCTACCAGCAACGATACTACCTCCTACCCAAGGTCAAACAGCAGAAATGAAAACCCCAGCTGACCCCAAGAGCGGGCAATCACCGAGCTGCAAAAGATCCCCATGGAGATACAGTGGTACCTTCGTTTACGAATTTAAGCCGTTCCCAGAGACGGTTCATAACCCGAAACGAATTTCCCATAAGAAATAATGTAAATTGAATTAATTATTTTTTTTTATTTTTTTTTTTTTTAAATATATACAAGAGTTGTTACATTCTTGTACAGCCACTAGTACGCGTAGCGTTTCGGGCAAGTCCCTGGAATACGATCCCCGCCCGCGAAGAATCGTTTTTTCATCCAAGTGCACATTTTACTGTTGCGTTAAACAGAGGCTACAGTTAAGGATTTGCGCCTAGTAAATCCTCCCCAGCCAGGATACGAACCCATGACATAGCGCTCGCGGAACGCCAGGCGAGTGTCTTACCACTACACCACGGAGACTGTTTCAGTCCAAACTGTTTCAATTCGTTCCAAACTCCCAAAAATATTAGCTTCAAAATACATTTCATATATAATAAACACAAATATTTTGTACTATAATACAGTATGTACAAGTTATAGCTTGCCTTTATTCATGACACTTGTTGGCGTATGGAAGACGGTGAGGAGAAAGGAAGGGGGAGAAGGAGGAGAGGTGTTAGTGTTTGGAAAGGGAGTTCTCCTTCCATTATAACATCATGCAGTGATGACTTTTCTGGGGTAGATGGGTTAGACTTCTCCAAGTTACAGCCCCGCTCCTGTGCCAGGTAAGTCCACAACGGGCTCACCATAGCCCGTGCTACTTGCCCTGCTCCTGTGCCAGGTAAGTCCACAACGGGCTCACCATAGCCCGTGCTACTTGGAACTTTTTGTTCCGAGTAGCTGAATCTAAAACAACAACAGACTTCTCTGGGGTACACTCTTTCCTATGTTTTGCAGGCATACCACTAGGACCTGATTGTGGCTCACTGCTTGTTTGTCTCAATAAGAACCTTTCCATAAAGAATTTTTTTTCCTCTATGGTCATCCTTACAAGTGTTTTCATAGGTTGAACCTTACCTATGACTTTCTTTGGACCCATGATATAGTATATAATACAATAATTACTTTTACTTTTAGAAACCAAAAAAGCTGAAAAACAATGAAATTCTTTACAAAGAATTCAAGCACGATCGTCACTACAATGGAGGCAGTTAAACTGAGGTGCGATCGCCCATTCCACCAGGAATCACGTGCTTGATCGACCCATATGTGTACCAACAAACTCACAATTCGAGGCAAAACTCGTAAACCTAATCAAATTTTACGAAGAAATTGAGCTCGTAACCCGAAAAATTTGTAAATAGGGGCAATCCTAAATCAAGGTTCCACTGTAGTTCTCGAATAACTTGTGGATGGCAACCCCCAAGCTGCAAGGGCAGTACATACTGGGCACCTAGGGTCCAGGTGGGCCCTGGGAAGGGTCTAGGGAAGGTCCTAGGAGAGGCCCTAAGGCCATTGGGAAGGCCCTAAGGCCCTTGGGAAGGCCCTAAGGCCCTTGGGAAGGCCCTAGGGAAGGTGGCCCTAGGCTCATGCAGCCCCAGTACTCCATGAATTAGTCCTAGCTTGCACACCACCACACAACAGAACACCACCACAGCATTGCTCAGAGACAGGAGCTCGAGTTGAACGACTGCCATGCAACACATCAGCCTCAGAACTGGGGTTGGATTGCTGGCGTGAGGGGTCTATGGCTCCCCCTTTCCCCTCCTAGGGAGGGGGGAGCTGCGCAGACAACAGTGTAGCAACAGTTGTGACGTCATGCTTGCTTGCTTGTTTGCAGATTGTGGAGTTCTGCTTGATAGTTCGGTTTTCAGTAGCAATTTTAACCAGGTGGAGTTTGTTTTGAGATGCTTATCTTTCTGGGTGTCTAACCCTGTAGATGGCAGACATAGAATGCTTCCAACCACATGGAGGTTTCTATAGGCCATTGCTCCTTGTGCCTCTGAGGCCAGGTTCTGGCTCGTGGTCCCCGGTAGGCTAGAACTCCAATCGAATTGACTGATGCCAAAGTCTAATACATACACATCAGCCCAGTATAGCTCTGTGGAGCCAGAGGGGCTCTTCACAGAAAAGTGCTGGGTAAATAACACTAGGTGTAAGAGAGAAGGGTCAGACTGGCTGACATCTTGGGTGAGTTACTGTCATTTGGTTGTGTTCAGATGCATTTCAATTAGAATACTGTATTTACCCCATAGCAATGATTGTTTGCCTTGTTTATCACAGAGTGCCTATTTTCCTACGAACGGTAAATTTTTTGTACCTATTCTTTATGGTTTATTTTGTAGTTGATCTCTGATCAACTAATTCCTTCACCTCATAAACTGAGCCACATTCTGGCCCTGGCTCCCAGTAGGTGACAGATGGGCACAAAGACCTGGTGTGTGGGAATAAAACTTGGTAGTACCACAGCTAAGCTCGGAGTTACGGAGGGATCCCTCCCAGAAATAATACATTTATGATTTTTTATACTAATTTCATTTTATATTCAAACTACAAAAATCAAGTTGAATAAAATACATTATGCAAATAAATTAACATTAAGGCTATGGTATATATATCAGGCCTCAGTTGATAAGACACTTAAGGATTGATTTGCACTCTTTGATTGATAGGAATCCAGGATATGATACACATTTATGGGTTGATGTGTTCTTCCTGGTTGATAGGCACACAGTGGATGATAGTAACTCCTTGGTTGATAGACAGTTAGGGATTGACAGGCAATAAAACGCTGACAGGTACTCATGGACAAGGAAGATCTCTTACTCAGAATACTGAACAGTATTTAGTGAGATTCACTACTAGCACATAGTAATGGGATAATTCACCAATAACTTAATTAGATCAAACTTTGTCAAGATATCTGGAGAAAAGTGTTAAAATAATTAACAGTGTGATGAATTACCTTTGAGAATATGTAGCATGCACAAGATTTCAGCAGTATCAATGTGACTGTTGGGTGCATAATGTGCTGAGCCACACTGCTCATACACAGGGATAGTATAGGGCACAGGCATAAGGAGTGAAGAACCAAATTGACTTATAAAATTTTATGGAAAAAACAGAAAACTAGAATATATTTAGTACTGTACAAATTATCAAGCACAAATGATACAAAATGCAAAACTCACTTTATTTACAGTATTTACAACCTTACTCCATTTCTAACTAAGTGAATTTTAGTGAGCATTATGTCTAATACATAGACCTGTATTAATATTTACTAAACTACAATTTTAATTCATTAACATTTAACTGTCATATACAGTGGACTCTTGGTTTACGAATTTAATTCGTTCCAGTACATCCAGTACATTTGTACATCGAATATTTGTAAATCGAAACAAATTTTCCCATAAGAAACAATGAAAATTGAATTAATCCGTTCCACACCCCCAAAAATATTAACTTAAAAATACATTTAATACAGAATATTACTCATATTTTGTACTATACAAGTACCTTACCTTTATTGAGGACTCTTGTTGACGTATGGAGGATGGTGAGGAGGGGGGGGGGGTGGTGGAGGAGAAGAGGTACTGACCTAGATATGATTGCGGGGATTGAGCTTTGGCTCTTTGGTCTCGCCTCTCAACCGTCACTCAACTAGTGTACAGATTCCTGACCCTACTGGGCTTTATTAAATCTACATATTTAACTGTGTATGAAGTCTGCCTCCACCACATCACTGGTGGAAGCAGACTCTATACACAGTTTCAAATGCAGATTTGATAGAACTCAGTAGGCTCAGGAATCTGTACACCAGTTGATTGATGATTGAGAGGCAGGACCAAAGAGCCAAAGCTCAACCCTGCAAGCACAACTAGGTGAGTACCTCTTCTCCTCCCCCCATCCTCCTCACCATCTTCCAGTGGTAAAGTGTTAGTGTTTGGAAGGGAAGTCCCCCTTCCATTATAACATCAGGCACTGATGATATTTCTGGGGTACTTTCTCTCCTACATTTTGCAGGCTTTAGTACTGTACACTAGGACCTGGTTGTGGCTCACTGCTTGCTTGTCTTATCAAAAATCTGTCTAAAGATGCTTGTTTTCCCTACGTTTTAACACTTATCAACTCGTTAAAATGCGAGACATCATATTGTCATTAAAATGGTTAATCCAACCGCCTGCTACAGCTTTATGTTGGTGGATTTTTTCAGCAAAACTTTGCAGTTTTTTCCATACTGCACACATTTTCTTAATGAAAAAAAAGGACATCCTCTATTGCCTCTACTCACAACTATTTTCTTAGGTTGAACTTTACCGCTGATTTTCTTGGGACCCATGGTGTGATATATAATAAGAACTTTTATGTTCAGAAACCAAAAAAGCAGAAAACAATGAAATTATTCACAAAGTATTGAAGCGTGGTCGTCACTAGGCGGGATACACTGGTAAACTGAGGGTGCCTCGCCCTGCACACAGCAGAACCACGCACTCGTCGACGCATACAGGTATCAACTGACTCAAAATCCGAGGCAAACCTCATACACCAAGTCAAATTTTACAAGGAAATTGACCTCGTATACCAAAAAATTTGTAAAGAGTAAACCGAGGTTCCACTGTATCTTGCCAATTATTTCTTTGAAATGCTTCTTGAATATATATTTGCACCTTTTGGCTGACCTATTCATAGGCACACTGTCCTCCAGTCATTAATCCAGATATGTACAGTCCTGCAACATTCCTGGTACAAGTATGGGTCTTGTACGATTAAAGAGATCAGTAATGCTGCACTAAGACCAATAATCTTTAAGGTTGCCATAGACAATCACTCCCCACTAAATGTTATCTAATCGTTACTCCATCAAACACAGCTACACAGTTCAGTACAGTAATGCACTAAGGCAATCTCCTTTCCTCCTCATGACCAAAATGCTCCATTCTATAGACTCAACTGTAGTGTACTTACACAGTATTTATAAAATATTTATTATTCTTATACAGTATTTCATACTTTTGCAAAATTAAATTTGATATCTGAGGCAAGTTTATAGAGAAACAAAAGAAAAACCACCATTGAAAGTAATAAAATGCCAATTTCTGGATGAGCCCCGGAGGCTCCCTGGAGCTATCAGGTTGAAATGTGTTATATTAGTCTGGGGCATCAGTCAAGTGGAGTTCAGCCTACCTGGGACCCCAAGCCAGAACCTGGCCCCCCCCCCCCTCAGAGAGGCAAAGGGAGCAATGGCTTATAGAAACCCCCATGTGAGAACCCCCGCAATTCAGGCAATGAACCACTGAAGAACAATAAGAATGGAGCCGGATCGTAGAACCCCAAGTGACCCGAACCCTCCAAAGTGACAGCCAAACCGCCGCGAACTCCCACATTGTGCTGTGAGCCTGACAGAAGGATGGACCCCATCGCCTCTGGCTTGCCTGGTGAGCACTGGTCACAAAGCCCCAGCCAAGAGACTTGGCATCCGTGAACACATCAAGTGAGGGCTCGGGTAGGCACCACAGCACTAAACCCCCTAAAATCCCAAAGAGGAAGCCAGTGATGCAGTAACAAACGCAAGGCTTTCATCCAATAATGTACCCATCTCTACAGATCTCCAATTTGCTCTGTGTAAATGCAATCCATGGAAATATGTTTGACAAAAAACCACATGGTTGTTGAGTTGGTACACTGCAACACCTCAGAGTGCTAATCCAGGTTGAGGCAACACCCGTACCCAACGCCACTCGGCCAGGTCAAAATTCACTCGACTTGAAACTGGTGCACACATGCACCCACATGCATATCTATTCAACAATAAACAAAAACAGCTTTTAATACAAGAATACATGATCCCCTTGAACAGCCCACTGTTACACATACACCACCACCACTAGTCAATACCCTGTGCCCATAACCCACCACCACTAGTCAATACCCTGTGCTCATACACCACCACCACTAGTCAATACCCTGTGCTCATACACCACCACCACTAGTTAATACCCTGTGCTCATACACCACCACCACTAGTCAATACCCCCCTGTGCTCATACACCACCACCACTAGTCAATACCCCCCTGTGCTCATACACCACCACCACTAGTCAATACCCTGTGCTCATACACCACCACCACTAGTCAATACCCTGTGCTCATACACCACCACCACTAGTCAATACCCTGTGCTCATACACCACCACCACTAGTCAATACCCTGTGCTCATACACCACCACCACTAGTCAATACCCTGTGCTCATACACCACCACCACTAGTCAATACCCTGTGCCCATACACCACCACCACTAGTCAATACCCTGTGCTCATACACCACCACCACTAGTCAATACCCTGTGCTCATACACCACCACCACTAGTCAATACCCTGTGCTCATACACCACCACCACTAGTCAATACCCTGTGCTCATACACCACCACCACTAGTCAATACCCTGTGCCCATACACCACCACCACTAGTCAATACCCTGTGCTCATACACCACCACCACTAGTCAATACCCTGTACTCATACACCACCACCACTAGTCAATACCCTGTACTCATACACCACCACCACTAGTCAATACCCTGTGCTCATACACCACCACCACTAGTCAATACCCTGTACTCATACACCACCACCACTAGTCAATACCCTGTACTCATACACCACCACCACTAGTCAATACCCTGTACTCATACACCACCACCACTAGTCAATACCCTGTACTCATACACCACCACCACTAGTCAATACCCTGTGCTCATACCCCCACCACCACAAGTCAATACCCTGTACCCTTACACTACCATTATATAAAACCCTGTGCCCTTACACTACCATTAGATAAAACCCTGTGCCCTTACACTACCATTAGATAAAACCCTGTGCCTATACACCACCACCACTAGTCAATACCCTGTGCCCATAACCCACCACCACTAGTCAATACCCTGTGCTCATACCCCCACCACCACAAGTCAATACCCTGTACCCTTACACTACCATTATATAAAACCCTGTGCCCTTACACTACCATTAGATAAAACCCTGTGCCCTTACACTACCATTAGATAAAACCCTGTGCCTATACACCACCACCACTAGTCAATACCCTGTGCCCATAACCCACCACCACTAGTCAATACCCTGTGCTCATACACCACCACCACTAGTCAATACCCTGTGCCTATACACCACCACCACTAGTCAATACCCTGTGCCCATAACCCACCACCACTAGTCAATACCCTGTGCTCATACCCCCACCACCACAAGTCAATACCCTGTACCCTTACACTACCATTATATAAAACCCTGTGCCCTTACACTACCATTAGATAAAACCCTGTGCCCTTACACTACCATTAGATAAAACCCTGTGCTTATACTCCACCACCACTAGTCAAGACACCTGAATTTTTAAATTCTTTTATATAGAATTCAAGATCCTTCAAGTACAATAAAATATTGTAAAATTTCTTAAGCTTTCTCACTATTACAAGAGGCAATAAATCAATAAAGCAGTCTTGTAGAAACCAATAGGCCTAAAGGACGACTTTGAAGAAGGTAGCAGCTTTTTTGTTGTTTACCTCCTGTGTAATCAGAGGCTCCACGTCGGAGCAGCAGGTCAAAATTCAACATTTAGCACTAAGACCTGCAAAGTAACATACTACAAGCTGCCAAGAGGTAAAATACACAAAGACAAAATTATCTACATTCAACTCTCCCAACAAAATGAGGTTGACAATGCTACTGGCAGCACACAGGCAGGCAACATATATAAGCAAGCACCGAGCCTGGCTCAGAGCAGCACAAAGGGAAGCAACAGATATAAAGCAAGCACCAAGCCTGGATCAGAGCAGCACACAGGCAGGTAACAGACACAAAGCAAGCAACAAGCCTGGAGCAGAGCAGCACAAAGGGAAGCAAAAGATATACAGCACATAACCTGGCTCAGAGTTTACAAAGCTAAAATGTTTGCATAAACTATAACTGCAGCAGACACAAAAAACCAACATTGAATGTAATGAAATGCCATTTTCTGGGTGAGACCTGGAGGCTCCCTAGAGCTTATCCAGGCTGATATGCTTATGTGAGACTTTGGCATCAGTCATGTGTATGGAGTTCTATGGGCCTACCGGAGACCACGAGCCAGAACCTGGCCCCCCTCAAAGAGGCAAGAGGAGCAATGGCCTATAGAAACCCCCGTGTGGTTGGAAGCATTCTTTGTCTGCCATCGATTGGGTTATGCACCCAGAAAGGTTAGCATCCCAAAACAAACCTCTATTCTGGTGAAAATTGCTACCACAAGCCGAACAAGTGGATAGAACTCTGCTAAAAGTAATGAGCAAACGATCATGACATCACAAGTCACCACGCCACTGTCTGCGCAGCTCCCTCCTCCCCAGGAGGGGGAAGGGGGAGCCCCTGACCTACTATGCCAGCTATCCACCATCAGTTCTGAGGTTGGATGTCAAAAAACACGAAGAACTGTCGACCGGAGGGAGGGAGGGATGCCGGGAGCCTCCGGGTGTTCCTCAAGTGTGCCCCAAAGGATGAGGTGATTTGATAAAATATCCCTTAGCCCCAAATAAATAGCCCCACCCCAATCCCAAACCCACAGACGGTAAGGATCCGGATGCAGGGAGGAAGGGGGGGACCAGACTAGACCACAACAGGGAAAAGACAAGGGGGCATGGAAGGAACCGAAGCAACCAACACCCCCAAACCCCAACACCAACCAAAACGGAACAGCCTTGGGGCTTCCGAGGAGGAAACAACCGAGAGCGTTGCCACCATCGAAACTCAACGTGCAACGCCCGTGCTGCCTACATCTGCATAGTCAGCAGAAGACTGGGTAACCAAGTCACAAACAAGCAACAAAATTCGCAGGACTCTGGGCCGAAGGCGTCACCGACCCCACAGGCAGCAGACGGAGGCAAAGACAGAGAGAGAGTCATCCGGAGACAAGGGAACAGAGCAACCCTCAAACTCGCTGGAAATGAGGGAGGACTCCGGGATCACATCCATCAGACCCGCACTCCCCAAGGGGTTTCCCAGGGTCCTGAGCATTTACAGTACTATAATAGAACCCGCGCTCAGGTAATCCCAGGCAGGGTACTGCTAACTGGTGCCCAAGTCTACCAAACAACCTTCTAAGAAAAGAACCCCTTGGACATGTACATTCATGGGGACCTAGCAGGGGGAAACCACTGGAAGAAGGAAGAATACTCAGTACACAGGGGGCAAGAACCAAGGCAGACCCCCCCCCCACCAGGCAGACAAACAAAAAGAAAAAGAAAACCCCGCAAAAGGTTTTCTGTTCTGCCTGGGTAAACCCAGGCAGAACAGAGCCGGCCGCTATGATTGGTGAAAACAAGCTGCGCAGTACCCTGCGCCCCTACCAGCACAAAACTACCCCTCACCCTAAGGCAACCAAGGGAGACAGAACACCCTAACACACAAAGGGCAGCTGAAAACCAAGCAGTAAACGGCCTAGCAGAGGCAGAACCCAAGGAACTTGAGGGAAGGTAACGCCAAGCCCCAAGAGCAGTACTTACAGGGCATCTAGGGAAGGAAACCCTATGCGCATGCAGCCCGAGTTCTGGGGAATCACTCCCGGCTCACGCGAGTCTAGACTGTGCGTGGGCAGACTATACTCACGCACAATCTAGACTGTGACTAGAAGACAGTCACCACACTTTAGGTACAGTGCTAAAACACTGTACCTAAAGTCAGAGCCTGGCTCCAGTACAACTGGAGTCAGATCATACGACCGTTGCCCATAGCATCAGCCTCAGAACTGAAGGGTGGATAGCCGGGTGGGAGTCTGGGGCTCCCCCTTCCCCCCTCCCGGGGAGGGGGGAGCTGCACAGACAGCAGCGCGGCGACGTGTGACATCATGCTCGTTTGCTCGTTTCTTTTTGGGGGAGTTCTATCCACTTGTTCGGCTTTTGGTAGCAATTTTCACCAGAATAGGGGTTTGTTTTGGGACGCTTACCTATCTGGGTGCCTGACCGTGCCGATGGCAGACATAGAATGCTTCCAACCACACTGGGGTTTCTATAGGCCATTGCTCCCCATGCCTCTCTAAAAGGGCCAGGTTCTGGGTCGTGGTTCCCAGTAGGCCCACAGAACTCCATACACATGACTGATGCCAAAGTCTGACATTAACATATCAGCCTGGATAAGTTCCGGAGAGCCAAAGGGGCTCCCCCCCAGAAAATTGCATATATTATCTTAAAGCACCTTATATGACTACTGAAATTTAAAGTTATGTCTCAACTGCTACAAAAGTTATTAGATACACTGCAAATCATGAATTGGCTGTGGTTAGAAGGCCATTGTTTAAAACAAATTGCAAAATTTTACAAAAGTAAAGAAAAAGGGCGCATGAGTATTGGAAGGGAACTAGCACTAAAGACCAGGATTCTGGGGATGTTGATCCAGAGTACTGTACAGTATAAGGGAAGGTGGAGAGATCAGAGAGGAATATTTGGAAAACATAGCATTAAGGCTTATCTCGGATGTCCCTTCACGAGATGGTCTTAGAAGAAGAGGAGTTCTCTTGGCTATCATCTCACAAGGAGGCCCTAGATAGAATGAGATAATCAACATACAATTGTATCCAAGCATAAACACCTTTTATGTATAATTCAGGATCGTGTGCTCATACACCACCACACTGAGCTGAAGAACATAGCTGTTCTGGAGAAAGTACAACACTGAGCAACAAAAATCATTCCAGAACTAAGTCAACTCTCGTACCAGGAATGGTTAAGGGCCACAAGGCTAACAAAACTGCAAATCAGGGATGACAGGGCAGATCTCATTAAAACTTTCAAAATACTGAACAATTTGGAGGATGTTGATCCAAACAATTTCTTCAAAAGGTCAGATGCAACACAAACAAGGAGCAATGGTTTCAAGCTCAACAAGCCACAATGTAGGACTGAAAACCGGAGATGATTTTTCACCCACAAGGTTGTAAACCCATGGAACTGCCTACCCACCAAAGCCATAAATGACAAAACTGTTAAACTTTAAAATCCAACTGGAAAAAATCATTGGGGCAAATAGGGAAGGGGGACCTTCAACAAGCTGCCGGTTTCCTGTCCTTGTCGAGGCCACTAGAGAAATAGCCCTTAGACAGCAGCTATGGAAAAATGGACATGCCAATACATGTCCCTGAGGTCCAGGGACAACATCCAAGCGCCCGGCTCCAACAGAAGATGGACCTGAGATAGAGTAGTCATCCTGAAGGAGAGGCAATAAACCCACGGGTTCAGACCTGACAAGCCCAGAATGAACCTCAGGTCCGCACAGTCCTGTTTCGAGACTGGAAACAGGCAGGAGACCAACCTGATGGACGTTATTGTTTCGACCACACCCAAGCGAACCCACTCCAAGATGACCTAGCAGAACACAGGGAAAGAGGCCTGTCCCATCAGCCCCGAGCCCCCCGAAGGAGAAAGAGTCACCTAACACCACCGCAGACTGTCCGAGACGACCCAAAAAGCCCACAAATCGCGAGACCACGTGTGAGCAAACAGAGCAAGCCTCCCCATCGCCCCGTCAATTGGACGAACCGTAAAAGGGCAGCCAGCACCCTTTACGAGAACTCGAGCCCCACGCAAAGCGAACACTGCACCAACCAGACGAAGGCAGTTCTGAAGGAGGCGCTAGTCCCGAAACTAGCACCAGTGGCCTACGCTGATGAGCGGAATCCCGAGCCCTGGCACAACCCTTCCGGGAAGGCCCCTCTCGGGGCCCATGGGAGAACCAACAATTCAGACTTGGGACGACAACTAGCCAAAGCCTTTTGCAGATATTGAGCCACAGCAGTATCCGCAAACAGCAAGGGGCAGAAGGACAAAGACAACCTAAGAGCCAGGGCCCAGGCAGATTCCAGGGAGGAAGCAAGCACCACCTGCAGACACGCGAGCCAGGAGGCATAAAACAGTGACACCGCATCCCGTAGGATCGGTGCAAACAGCTTCAACAAGGAAGACGATGAGCGAGCCGCCGAGCCCAAGGCACCGAACCCAGGAATGGCTCAAGCGCCTCCACATCCTCCCCAAGCCAGATCGAAGACAGCTCAAGGAGGGAAAAGAAGCGCAAAGCGAAGCCAAGAGGCGACAAGTGCACAAGTCCTCAGCAACCTGCACATGGAGCTGCACAATGCCTACATCCCGAGGAAGGGCAGGAGCAAACAAGCACTCATTGAGGTGCTCAAACTCGCCCCCAGGAAAACCTGGACTACCGTTAATGCCTCATGCCACTCAACCGTGCGGGAACGACAGAAGGAATGCCACACCTCCAAACCAAAAACCAGGACAGTCCGCCAGCCAGGACGACTCCGGAATCTCATACTGGATCCAGTACAGAAACGAAGACCCAAACCTGAACGAAGACGGATCCATGACAGAGGCATAATCCAGGTCACGCAGGAGGTAAGCCGCAAAGACCACACGCAGCACACCAGGCTGGATGTGGGAAGCCGAAAACCTCCGGAAAGACGAGACTGAAGCACCCGAAGGGACACAGAACTGAACCCGGGGGAGGGGAAGACACCAAATCCAATTCATACATAGAAGGAGGAAAGGAAAACCCCTCTCCTTGTAACAGTAAGCCCCACTCAGAGGGCTGAAAAACCCAGGCGGGGTCCAATGGGGCCCAACGCCCCCCCAAGTCAGCCCCTCCCCAGCCCTGGGATCCCTCATATCCGGATCCGGGGCCGAGTCATCTCCCAAAGTCCCGGCCTAAAAAGAAAAAGCAGGAGCAGCCGTAAAAGTCGGACGGAATGGGGGTCCACTGGTCAGACCCAGAGGCTTCGGCAAGGAGAGCAGACTCGAATGCCTCCGTCGCCACATCGGAAGGGGCATCCCCTGAGACTGCCTGAGTCTCAAGACCATCTAAACCCTGCCCCGACTCGGAAACCCTCAGACACTTCGGAGCCGGAAGCAGGGGGGAGGGGGGGGGGGACCAGACCGAACCACAGGAGGAGAAGGACCTGGGGGGGGAGGGGCGCAGACGAAACCAAGGCTGAAGCGACGATCACCCCCAAGTTCGGGTCCTTACAAGCAAAACGGGGCAGCCTCGGGGCATCTGGTGTAGCAACCAACCGAGCGCATTGCAACAACCCAAACTTAACATGCAACGCTTGCGCTGCCTGTACCCGAAGAACGTCATCACTAGACTGGGTAAACTGAGTCACCAGCAAGCAACAAAACTCGCAGGACTCAGGGTCGAAGGTATCACCGACCAAACAGGCAGCGTGACGGAGGCAAAAACAATGAGAGTCACCCCGAGACGAGCACAGAGCAACCCTAAAACTCGCACAAAGTGAGGTATTGCACGGTATTGCACGAGGGGCAAAGTATTGCCCCTCGTGCCTCTATGAGGGGGCCAGGTTCTGGCTCGTGGTCCCCAGTAGGCCCACAAAACTCCATACACATGAATGATGCCAAAGTCTGACATTTGCATATCAGCCTGAATAGCTCCGGGGAGCCGACGGGGCTCCACCCCCCCCCCAGAAATCTTACCAATACCAGCCTCACACTTCCACATATTTCTTTTTCTTTCTTTCTTTCTCTCTCTCTCTCTCTTCCCCTTTCTCTCTTTTTCCCTATTTTTGTTTTGTTTTAAACTAAGACTAGGGGTTCATAAGGGATATCAAATGACATGCCTAGTGAAACTGCAAGCAAGAGCTGTTATCCTACCTCACCCAAGTTGAAACCTACTTTTAGAGGCCCATTTATTATATGAGCCTGTTATATGCATCAGTAGGAATAGCCTTTATTCATTAACAACATTAGGCAACAATCAATAAGGAACAGAATGAGCTTGCAGCTATGTGCCAGAGCCTTTATGTGATCAATTGACCTGATCTCCAGTGTATCAACCTGTCGAGCAAACAAGTTCCAGATACGAGTCAGCCTAGGAGTGAATGATCGCCGATGGAGTGATGTCCTGAGTGATACAGATGGTGAAATGCATAAAGAATCTGTTTATGACTTTTGTGAGACCAAAGTTGGAATATGCAGCAGTTGTGTAGTGCCCATATCTCAAGAAGTACACCAATATGCTGAAAAAGTGCAAAGGCATGCTACAAAATGGCTTCTGGAACTGAAAAATAAAGAGTTATGAAGAAAGGCTACAGGTGTTAAATAGGCTAAAACTAGAAGATAGAAGAGAAAAAAAAAGCAATATGATCACCACTTACAAAATACTGTATTAGAAGGAATCAACCAAATTGACAAAGAGGAATTCATGAAATTGGCAGCCTCAAGGATAAGAGGTCACAGATTCAAGATAAGGAAACAAAGGGGCTGAAAAAATATTAGAAAGTTTTCTTTGCAAACAGAGTGGTAGACAATTGGTACAAGTTGAAAGTGGTGGAGGCTGAAAATATCAGTAGTTTCAAAGCGTTATATAACGAGTGCTGGGAAGATGGGACACCATGAGTGTAGCTCTCATCCTGTAACTACACTTAAGTAATTACATCAGCTCCTTGATTTAAGTAAATCAGAGAAACACTAACTCGATTATAATGAACCTTTACCTAACCTATCTTGACTTGAAACTAATCTAAGAGTCCTGCAGTGCAGGACTCTTAGACTAATATATATTGCTAAATTATTGCTAAGTTTGTTGATGTGCTTCTTAAGATATGGGCACCACACAACCGCTGCATATTCCAGCTTTGGTCCAACAAAAGTCGTGAACAATTCCTTCAGTATTTTGTCATCCATGTATTTAAAAGCAATCCGGAAGTTAGAAAGTGTAGCATAGGCTCCTCACACAATGCGCTTTATGTGGTCCTCAGGTGATAGTTTTCTATCTAGAACCACCCCTAGAACTCTTTCTTGATCAGAATTCTGTAAAGATTTCTCACATAATTTATAGGTTGTGTAGTCTATGTTCTCCTCTTCCACATTCCATAACATGGAATTTATTCACATTAAATTCCATTGCCAAGTGATGTTCCATATACTTATTTTGTTCAGGTCTTCTTGCAGGCCATGACAAACATCTAAGTTTCATATCTTTCCTATAATCTTAGCATCATCAGCAAACATGTTTGTATAATTCTGTACTCCATCTGGTAGATCGTTTATGGAGACAATGAACATTACCGGTGCAAGAACTGTACCCTGAGGTACTCCACTTGTGATATTTCTCCAGTCTGATACACTGCCTCTGAATACTGCCCTCATTTTTTATCAGTTAAAAAAATTTTCATCTACGTTAGAGTCTTACCTGTCACCCCCTCCAATATGTTTCAGTTTCCAGAACATCATCTAATGTGGAACTCTGTTAAAAGCCTTTTTTAGGTCCAGATAGATGCAGTCAACCCAACCATCTCTTTCCTGTAAAATCTCTGTGGCTCGATCATAGAAACTAAGTAAATTTGTTACACAGGATTTTCAGATCGAAAACCATACTGACTGTCAGATACTATAACATATTCCTCCAGGTGTTCTACCCATTTAGTTTCAATTATTTTTCCCAAAATTTTGACTATTACACTTGTCAATGATACATGTCTGTCAATAATTGAGGGGGGGGGGGGTCATCCCTGCTTTTGTAGATTGGAACTATGTTAGCCACCCCACTTTTGTAGACTGGAATTATGTTAGCCTTTTTCTACACACCTACTATGACTCTTGTACACATGGATGCCTGAAAAATCAGTTCAAGTGGGATGCTAAACCTGGGTGAATATTCTCTCAGAACCCATTGTAAAACTCCATCAGAGCCAACTGCTTTGTTCATACTCAGCACCTTGAGAATTTTATGCACCTTGTCTCAAGACACCTCTATGTGCTCTAAGTTGTTCCTCTGGAATTCTTATTGTGTTCCTTAACCACCGTGCTGCGCCGAGTTTATTGTGAAATTCCCCCTGTGCGCATGAAATAAAGTGTTCCCCAAAAATTCTTTTTTCTTCATAAAATGATAAATTCCCTTCCCTGAACATGTCTATGTAAAAATAAATACCAAATTTCACTTACTTTGACTGTGGGGACGTGGACAAGGTGTGCTGTGACATCATCAGGGACTGGTCGCCTGTGCATGAATCGCCCAGACACGGTTGCACGGGCCATTCAAGCACCGGGTGTTGCCACAAATATATTTTCAATTATTTGTTCTATGTATTTCCAATGTGTTTTTTTTTTAATCGTATATGATGCATATTTGTGTCCTTTACAATATGTATACAGTAGAACGTTCATAATGGTCCATGGAACTGTGATACATGTGTCAGTAATGTGTCCACAATAAATGTTTATTGTTGCAATTTTACCTGTTAAAAATTCACTAAAATTACAATATGTACAGTTTCACACACCATTTACATAGTGACACTCTGTATTACACACTCAGTACTTTGGAAGTGAGTAATAATCAACGAAATAGTCCATGGTGCACAGCGTGATTTCGCTCTCATTGCACCAGGTACAGATAAATTTTCGCTTCCTGTTTCTTCATTCTGTGTGCTTGCAAATAACGCTCTCAGTAACTAAACCCTTGGCTTTAGTACTTGTAGGTTGTATGTAGCCAAGCTTGTAAAGCATAAGATAGTATTGAAAAGATTATAGGAAAAGATCAGTTTGTAAGGTAGTCTTGAAAAGATCGCTTTGTATGGTCCCACACAGGAAGAGATTCAGCTTGCCTCAAAGAGTATCCGTCAGTCAGAAAGAGATTCAGCTAGCCTCAAAGAGTGTCCATCAGTTAGGAAGAGATTCAGGTATTCTTGAAAATATTTATGGAAAACACCACCATGGAAGCCGCTAACACAGTTCATCTATGCTACTTGTATCAGATGCATCATCACTGAACGCAGAAAACGATTCATCTATGTATCATCTAAATAAATTAGAGATAGCATAGGATTGCAAGGGTGACGCTCAGAGCTACAACTGGATACGCTCGCTGTATCACTTGCATCCGACCTTTGTGTTAGGTCCTTATTGCACCTAGCTTCACCAATATTATGATCCTTATGTTCTTCAAACAATAAGGTTTGAATTTTACCGACAGAGCGTTATCTTTCAACACCGTGTCGGACAGGTGTTAGAGAGCCAGAGGTGCGTGCGCCACCCATGGTTGCTCATTCAGTACTAACCCAGCCAGCAGCCCTAGGGCATTCTGGGAATTTTTTCCAAGATGGCTGCCTCTCACTGGAGGTCCTAAGAGTCCATTTCGTACACAACCAAACTCGCACACATTTAGAATGGGTACGGAAAAATCGAAGAGAGTTTTCTCGGTTGACGCAGTTTCCCGCCAATCGAGAATACTCGGCTGGCGCTGTTAGGTGCTTAAAGATTTAATTTTGTACAAACACACTTTGGAATGTTTCGTTTAATGATTCATACATTTCCTTTTCATTTTCTGTGAATCTGTTTCCCATTTTCAACCTCTGAATATTATCCTTTACCTGCAATTTGTTATTAATGAATTTATAGAATAGGCATAGTTCTGTTTTACATTTGTCTGCTATCCCTTTTTAAAAATTTCTTTCTGCCTCTCTCCTCACTGCTGTGTAGTTGTTTCTCGCATCTTTGTATCGCTGGTATGTTTGGGGGTTTTCCCTCTTCCTATACTGATTTCATTTTTGTGTCTTTTGGTCTCTGGCCCTCCCGTAATTTCTGGTGAACCAATCCTGTTTCCTAGGTCTGCAACTCTGTTTCGAAATGAGCATTTGTGTGTCTTCATCGTAAATTTTGCAAAATTTGGCATACACCTCATTTACTTCTTTGCCTAGCAACAAATCTGTCTAATTATACTCACTAAAAAAAATTTCTAAGGTCCCCATAGTATTCTCTCTTGAAATCGACTTTAACAACTGTTTCAGTGACCCCATTTTCTTCTAGATTATATTTCAAAGCATATGTAATGTCCAATAGGACATGATCATTCTAAATGATCAATCACTGGTGTAATTACCTAAGTGTAGTTACAGGATGAGAGCTACGCTCGTGGTGTCCCGTCTTCCCAGCACTCTTTGTCATATAACGCTTTGAAACTACTGACGGGTTTGGCCTCCACCACCTTCTCACTTAACTTGTTCCAACCGTCTACCACTCTATTTGCGAAGGTGAATTTTCTTATATTTCTTCGGCATCTGTGTTTAGCTAGTTTAAATCTATGACCTCTTGTTCTTGAAGTGCCAGGTCTCAGGAAATCTTCCCTGTCGATTTTATCAATTCCTGTTACTATTTTGTATGTAGTGATCATATCACCTCTTTTTCTTCTGTCTTCTAGTTTTGGCATGTTTAATGCTTCCAACCTCTCCTCGTAGCTCTTGCCCTTCAGTTCTGGGAGCCACTTCGTAGCATGTCTTTGCACCTTTTCCAGTTTGTTGATGTGCTTCTTAAGATATGGGCACCACACAACAACTGCATATTCTAGCTTTGGCCTAACAAAAGTCATGAACAATTTCTTTAGTATATCGCCATCCATGTATTTAAATGCAATTCTGAAGTTAGAAAGCATCGCATAGGCTCCTTGCACAATATTCTTTATGTGGTCCTCAGGTGATAGTTTTCTATCTAGAACCACCCCTAGATCTCTTTCTTTATCAGAATTCTTTAAAGATTTCTCACATAATATATAGGTTGTATGGGGTCTATGTTCTCCTATTCCACATTCCATAACATGACATTTATTAACATTAAATTCCATTTGCCAGGTGGTGCTCCATATACTTATTTTGTCCAGGTCTTCTTGAAGGGCATGACAATCATCTAAATTTCTTATCCTTCCTATTATCTTAGCATCATCAGCAAACATGTTCATATAATTCTGTATGCCAACTGGTAGATCATTTATGTAGACAATAAACATCACTGGTGCAAGAACTGAACCCTGTGGTACTCCACTTGTGACATTTCTCCATTCCGATACATTGCCTCTGATTACTGCCCTCATTTTTCTATCAGTCAGAAAATTTTTCATCCATGATAGAAGCTTACCTGTCACCCCTCCAATATTTTCCAGTTTCCAGAACAACCTCTTATGTGGAACTCTGTCGAAAGCCTTTTTTAGGTCCAGATAGATGCAGTCAACCCAACCATCTCTTTCCTGTAATATCTCTGTGGCTCGATCATAGAAACTGAGTAAATTCGATACACAGGATCTTCCAGATCGAAAACCATACTGTCTGTCTGATATTATATCATTTCTCTCCAGGTGTTTTACCCATTTAGTTTTGATTAGCTTTTCCAATACTTTCACTATTACACTTGTCAATGATACAGGTCTATAATTGAGGGGGTCTTCCCTGCTGCCACTTTTGTAGATTGGAACTATGTTAGCCTGTTTCCACCCGTCTGCTACGATTCCTGTACACAGGGATGCCTGAAAGATCAGGTGAAGTGGAATGCTGAGCTCAGATGCACATTCTCTCAGAACCCATGGTGAAACGCCATCTGGGCCAGCTGCTTTGTTCTTCCCGAGCTCCTTTAGCATATTTTCCACTTCATCTCTAGACACCTCTATCCGCTCTATGTTGTTCTCTGGAATTCTTATTGTGTCTGGTTCTCTGAAGATTTCATTTTGTACAAACACACTTTGGAACTTTTCATTTAATGTTTCACACATTTCCTTTTCATTTTCCGTGAATCTGTTTCCCATTTTCAACCTCTGGATATTATACTTTACCTGCAATTTGTTGTTTATGAATTTGAAGAATAGGCCCGGTTCTGTTTTCTGTGTGTGTAGGTGTTGGTGCTGGGAAAGATTAAGGATGACAGATATGGTCTGAGAAAACAAATTATTAACAGATAGGGTTCAAACACTTCTAAATACTCAAGATATCTAGAGAAATTACAACTTCTTAGAGAGGTCTTTTCATATCCCATAACCTGCAGTAATGTGGACAAATACAAGTCAGTACAGTATATACAAATAGTTAAATCTACTGTATTAATAAATCTATAAAACATTAAATAATCACAACCACCACATTTACAATTAGATTTTAATTCCTTAAGAAATTGATTACATTAAATAAGAACTTTTTTATAGATGAGACATAACTTTTTTGGATAAAACTGCGTATGTAGAATGATGTGTATGGGGAAAGCTTCGGCATACTCACATGGTGTCGGGTGATGCTGCCTTGTCCTCTGTAGGAAGGTCTAGGCTGGGGTTAAGATCATCTTCACACACAGCACTCGCCAGGGAAGCCAGCAAGGTCAACACTCTTAAGAGAATGGCCTCATTGGTGGTCGCCACAACCAGTGTCGTCAATTTTCTTGGTCCCTAAAATTAAAAAACATACATCAAGGTTTGATAAGTAAACCACTTATTCTTTGCATACTCTATTGGTTTTCAAAAAATGAAATATAATCTAAGATCTTTTTCAAACATACTGTACTAGTGCTTGTAGTGCTTTCAAAACATAATACAGCAGGAGGGTCGTGATTTGTATAACTATTTCATTCCTGGAAAACCTGTGTAAGGCTCAAGCCATGCAAATCAACTTAACGGCACAGAGTATGGGAAAAATAGTTACATTGCAGAAACCTCCCAAAGTCACTAACACTGACTCAACTGATTGATCCCATATTCTACTACTGGACAATCCTGTCTTAACACTGTCTTAGACAACCCATCACTAATACAGCTTTCCTGACACTGATGGTGAGGGAAAGACCCAACACATGTAATTATCTAAGTGTAGTTACAGAATGAGAGCTATGCTTGTGGTGTCCCATCTTCCCAGCACTGTCATATAAAGCTTTGAAACTACTCATGGATTTGGCCTCCACCACCACCTCACTTAACCCTTAAACTGTGCATGGAGTATATATACGCCATGAGTAACATGTCCCACAGTGTGCATGGCGTATATATATATATATATATATATATATATATACGCCATAGGGTGACAGGCACGATTCAAATGACCCACGGCTACACGGGGTTCACATTAGCTTCCTCAGGGCTCTTGTAAACAGACGCCATGTTTAAAAAAAATCGTGAGCAATATTCTCCGGTGTGAGAGCCACAGTACTGTTGGATCAACCAAGGCTGGCGTACGCACCATGAGCGAACAGCATTGCTGTTTAGCTTGTGACCACAGCATCGCAGAAAAATGTCAAAATAAATATATAACTGCTATTATTTAGCGATATCTAACTATATCAGCTTAGTTGTACAGATGTGGTGCACAAAACATATAGGTTAAATATAACATCTGTATATAGTGTAATAACACCACAAACGGTATTGTTGGGGGAGAAAGTTTAGTACGTGTGACCATGAATGAGTGTGGGAGGCAGATGCCAGCTGACTGTGTGTAGCGACGACTCTTAGTGTCTGAACTAACTATATCAGCTTAGTTGTACAGTTGTGTTGAACAAAGCATCTAGATACTTATATATAACGTCTGTATATAGTGAATAAAATAAAAAAACAGGATGGTGGGAGGAGAAAGTGGGCGAGTGAGGTGTTGTTGAGGGAGTGGCAATGAGTGGCTTGCTGGTGTGTGGCAGTCACTCCTCATTGCTTTTTGACTCTCAATACCAACTTAGTGGTTCGTTATGGTGAACAAAACATGCAGATACTTATATATAACCTGTGTATAGTGTGTAATAACAGCAAAACTATTTGTTTATTGTTTTATGAACATAATAATTGAATCGCTAATATGCACACCATACTTTTGAGTACAGCGATGATTCACCCCTTTTATTACATAAATATATCACAATACACACTACTGAACAATATTACTGCAAAAAACTAAGAAAAAATCAATCAGAGACATACCTTACCTTGAGGTTACCTTGAGGTGCTTCCGGGGCTTAGCGTCCCCGCGGCCCGGTCGTCGACCAGGCCTCCTGGTTGCTGGACTGATCAACCAGGCTGTTAGACGCGGCTGCTCGCAGCCTGACGTATGAGTCACAGCCTGGTTGATCAGGTATCCTTTGGAGGTGCTTATCCAGTTCTCTCTTGAACAATGTGAGGGGTTTGCCAGTTATGCCCCTTATGTGTAGTGGAAACGTGTTGAACAGTCTCGGGCCTCTGATATTGATAGAGTTCTCTCTCAGAGTACCTGTTGCACCTCTGCTTTTCAACGGGGGTATTCTGCACATCCTGCCATGTCTTCTGGTCTCATGTGATGTTATTTCTGTGTGCAGGTTTGGGACCAGCCCCTCAATTATTTTCCACGTGTAAATTATTATGTATCTCTCCCGCCTGCGCTCAAGGGAGTACAGATTTAGGCTCTTTAGTCGGTCCCAATAATTTAGATGTTTTACTGAGTGGATTCTAGCAGTAAAGGATCTCTGTACGCTCTCCAGGTCAGCAATTTCTCAAGCTTTGAAAGGGGCTGTCATTGTGCAGCAGTACTCCACTCTAGAGAGCACAAGCGTTTTGAAAAGTATCATCATCGGTATAGCATCTCTAGTGTGAAAAGTTCTTGTTATCCAACCTGTCATTTTTCTTGCAGTTGTGACGGCTACTTTATTGTGTTCTTTAAAGGTAAGGTCTTCCGACATGAGTACACCCAGATCCTTTACATTGCCTTTTCATTCTATGTTATGATTTGCCTGAGTTTTGCACGTGGTTTCCGTTTTTATATTTTCAATTTTTCCGTAGCGCATGAGCTGGACCTTATCCTCTTTAAACACCATATTATTTTATGTAGCCCATAGACCTGATCTACATCTGATTGGAGGTTTGCCGTGTCCTCTATGTTGCCAACTCTCATGAAAATCCTAGTGTCATCTAGGATTTTCATCATCATCTGTCATCTGTATCATCTGTATCACTTAGATGATACAGTGCTATAGGTTGTCTTCTTGTCTATGTCCGATATGAGGATGAGAAAAAGTACTGGAGCAAGCACAGTACCCTGGGGGACTGAGCTCTTCACGGTTGATGGGCTGGATTTTATTTTGTTGACTATTACACATTGGGTTCTGTTAGTCAGGAAATTGTCAGGAAATTGTCAGGAAAAAAATTGAAATAATTAGGTAATATCATCTTTGTGGCAACTCCCACCTGTGTGGGAGTTGCCACACAGGTGGTAATCAGGTGACCGATCAGGTGACGCTGACCAGCTCTGACGACCGCTCTGTCAACGCCCACTTTTTGCCAGACTTCCTCGGCTTATTGCGCCCAAAATATGTCACCTACGATTTTTTTATTATTTTTCCCGTGCTCAGTGAACACAAATTAACATTTTTAGAAGAATAAAAAAATTTTAGAATTTTTTTCTTGCGCACAGGGGTGTAAATCTCCTCAGGACCCCTTAGCAGCGTAAGGGTTAACTTGCACTCTGAGAGTTGGGACCCAAAGGATGCATCCATAGGTCCAAAGAGCCCCAATAGGCTTTTCCAGGGGCCCTTAGGCTTACTGCTAAGGAAAGCCCATGCAAAGTATTGCTAACCGGTTGTGCCCAAACTACCAAAAGAACTGCTAAAAACCTAAACCCCTGCGACGTGTAAAAGCATGGGGGGGCTAGCAGAAGACCAACAATACAACAGAACGGCGGATAAACCATGGGGCAGACCCCCACCAGCCAAAATAAACAAAAGAAAGTAAAACGCCACGAAAGGACAATGTCCCCCAGGAGGAACAGAACCGGCCACCGTGTATAACGGGAGACAAGCTGCAGAAATACCTTGCGCCCCTACTAGCAACAATACCACTTCCTACCCAAGGCCAAACAGTGGCAACAAGTACCCCAGCTGACCCCCAAGGGCAGGCAATTGCCGAGCAGCAAAAGACCCCCCTACCGAAGCGGTTCCCGAACGCCCTGTGGAAGATAACCCCCAAGACGCAAATGCAGTACTTATAGGGCGCTCGGGGAAGGTGGCTCTAAGAGCTTGCAGCCCCAGTACTGATTAATTACTCCTGGCCTGTGCACCACACACTGCAGAATACACCACAAAGCACAGAACTGCAAGAGTCAGAGGCCAAAGTCAACAACCGCTGCAGTCCACATCAGCCAAGGAACTGAAGGCTAAATGCTTATGATTGGCATGATGGCATTAGTGACATTTGCTTGTTTTAGTTTAGGAGTTCTGCCTCCCTGTTTGGTTTTAGGTAGCAATTTTTACCATGTGGGGTTTGTTTTGTTACACCTTTCTGGGTGCCAAACCCCAGTTGATGGCAGACATGGAATGCATCCTAAAACATGGGAGTTTCCATAGGCCATTGCTTTTCGTGCCTCTCTGAGTGGGCCAGGTTCTGGCTCATGGTCCCTGGTAGGCAAAAACTCTACAAGAACATCTACATCATAATCAGAGACAATGTATCAGATTGGAGGAATGACACAAGTGGCCAGGTTCTGGCTCATGGTCCCTGGTAGGCAAGAACTCTACAAGAACATCTACATCATAATCAGAGACAATGTATCAGATTGGAGGAATGACACAAGTGGCCAGGTTCTGGCTCATGGTCCCTGGTAGGCAAGAACTCTACAAGAACATCTACATCATAATCAGAGACAATGTATCAGATTGGAGGAATGACACAAGTGGCCAGGTTCTGGCTCATGGTCCCTGGTAGGCAAGAACTTTACAAGAACATCTACATCGTAATCAGAGACAATGTATCAGATTGGAGGAATGACACAAGTGGAGTACCACAGGGTTCAGTTCTTGCACCAGTAATGTTCACTGTCAACATAAATGATCTGCCAGATAGAATACAGTATTATATGAACATGTTTGCTGATGATGCTAAGATAATATGGAAGATAATAAACCTAGATTATTGTTATGATCTTCAAGAAGACCTGGACAAAATAAGTATATGGAGCACCACTTGGCAAATGGAATTTAATGTGAATAAATGCCATGTTATGGAATGTGGAATTGGAGAATAGAGGCCCCACACAGCCTATAAATTATGTGAGAAATCTTTAAAGAATTCTGACAAAGAAAGGGATCTAGGGGTGGTTATAGATAGAAAACTGTCACCTGAGGACCACATTAAGAACATTGTGCGAGGAGCCTATGCTACACTTTCTAACTTCAGAATTGCTTTTAAATACATGGATGGCGAAATACTAAAGAAATTGTTCACAACTTTTGTTAGACCAAAGCTGGAATATGCAGCGGTTGTATGGTGCCCATATCTTAAGAAGCACATCAACAAACCGGAAAAGGTGCAAAGACATGCCACTAAGTGGCTCCCAGAACTGAAGAACAAGAGCTACGAGGAGTGGTTAGAGGCATTAAATATGCAAAAACAAGAAGATAGAAGAAAAAGAGGCGATATGATCACTACGTACAAAATAGTAACAGGAATCGATAAAATTGATAGGGAAGAATTCCTGTGACCCGGAACTTCAAGAACAAGAGGTCATAGATTTAAACTAACAAAACAAAGCTACCAGAGAATATAAGAAATTCACTTTTGTAAACAGAGTGGTAGATGGTTGGAACAAGTTAGGTGAGGTGGTGGTGGAGACCAAAACCATCAGTAATTTCAAAGCGTTATATGACAAAGAGTGCTGGGAAGACGGAACACCACGAGCGTAGCTCTCATCCTGTAACTACATTTAGGTAATTACACTTAGGTAATTACAGGGGTTCAGTTTTTGCACCAATAATGTTCATTGTCTACATAAATGACCTACTAGAAGGAATACAAAATTATATAAACATGTTTACTGATGATACTTAGATACTAGGGAAGATAAGAAACTTAAGACAACTGGCATGCCCTTCAAGAATACCTGGACAAAATAAGTGTAAGGAGCACCATGTGGGAATTTAATGTGAATGAATGCCAAGTTATGAAATATAGAATAGGAGAAAATAGACCACACACAACCTACAAATTACAGTGGCACCTCGACTTCCGATTGCCCCTACTTACGATAATTTCGAGTTAAGATGTAAATTTCATCGAAAAATGCGACTCGACATCCAATGGTGTTGTCGACTTCCGATATTTGTTAGTACACGTTCGGGTCGACCGAGCGCATGGTTCCCGATCACGCTGTCTGACCTACCTCAGTTTACTACAGCTGCCCGCTTAGTGACGATCGCGCCTATAAGAAATTCCGCGTTTGTGGTAATTTTTTGCATTTTGAACATTAATTATTATATATCATGCCATGAGTCCCAGGAAAGTCAGTGGTAAGGCTCAACATATGAAAACCCATGTAAGGATGACCATAGAGCAGAAACAAAAGTGCAGAATGTCTCTTCCTCAACAATTAAGAAAATGTGTGCAGCATGGGAAGAATTGCAAACTTTTGCTGAAACGACTCACTCAAATGAAGCTGCAGTAGGCCGTTGTCTTAACCTATTCAATGACACTGTGATGCATCATTACAGACAAATGTTAAAACGAAGGGAAAAACAAATGTCTCTTGACAAATTTGTAGTGAGACAAACAAGCCCTGAACCACAACCAGGTCCTAGTGGTATTCAGGCAAAACGTAGGAGAGAGAGAGAGAGTACCCCAGAGAAAACATCACTGCCTGATGTGATAATGGAAGGGGATTCCCCTTCCAAACAGTAACAACTCTCCTCCTCCCCCCTTATCACCATCTTCCATATGCCATCAAGAGCCCTCCATAAAGGTAAGATAAACTTAGGTACTGTGTTGAAGTTAGAAAAAAACATTGTGTTCAGTATAAAATGTATTTGTATGTTAATATTTTGGTGGGTGGGGAACGGATTAATTCAATTCCCTTTATTTCTTATGGGAAAAATGACTTCGACTTACGATATTTCGACTTACGATCCATCTCTGGGAACGGATTAGCATCGTAAGTCGAGGCCCCATTGTATGTGAAAAAGCTTTAAAAAATCCTAATAAAGAAAGAGATCTAGTTGTGGTTCTAGATAGAAAATTATCACCTGAGGACCACACAAGAAACATTATGTGAGGAGCCTATGATAAGCTTTCCAATTTCAGAATTGCTTTTAAATGCACATAGTGAAATACTAAAGAAATTGTTCACAACTATTGTAAGACGAAAACTGGAATATGCAGCGGATGTATGTTGCCCATATCTTAA
The DNA here is from genome assembly GCF_040958095.1 of Procambarus clarkii. Lineage (NCBI taxonomy): Eukaryota > Metazoa > Arthropoda > Malacostraca > Decapoda > Cambaridae > Procambarus > Procambarus clarkii. The sequence goes on along the minus strand of NC_091180.1, from coordinate 16,285,690 downwards.
GAATAAATGGTTCCCGGAACTGAAAGGCAAGAGCTATAAGATGAGGTTAGAGGCATTAAATATGCCAAAATTAGAAGACAAAAAAAAAAAAAAGAGGCGATATCATCTCTACATATAAAATAGTAACGGAAATCGAGAAAATTGATAGGGAAGAATTCCTGAGACCTGGAACTTCAAGAGCATGAGGTCATAGATTTAAACTAAAGAAAGCTGCCAAAGAAATACAAGAAAATTCACTTTTGCAAACAGAGTGGTAGACAGTTGGAATAAGTCAAGCGAGAAGGTAGTAGAGGCCAAAACTGCCAATAGTTTCAAAGGGTTATATGACAGAGTGCTTGGAAGACAGGACACCATGAGCATAGCTCTCATCCTGTAACTACACTTAGGTAAATACTTAAGTAATTACAGGTGCAGCTGGTGGCTATACACCAGTCCAAATGAGAAACAGTGGCAGCTGGTCTTAGTTTTTCTTCTTTCTAACTTGGGTTTTAGGCATTTCACCCTTTGATCATCTGTGGTGGAACTTCTGGGTTACAATGTTTGCTGAACACTTTTCTGTATCTCAACTATACAAATGACTTAAGATACAACATGATCACAGAGGTACATTTTCTTACAGTCCTGTTACTTCTGCATGTACCTCATATTATCTGTCTATAGTCACTTCACTTAATTTGATGAAAATATAGCATACTGGAGTTTGGCCATTTGCAAGATATGATGAATAAGGACAAGCAGTTAACTTGATGGATCTAGAACAATGACTGTTTCTACTCATTAGCCAATAAACAAACCTGTAATTGGTGTTCTGGACAGGAATAGCTGGCTTGGTGCAGCAAGCATGCTCTAGTAAGCTCCAGTCTAGGATTGGCCAATCCCAGAGCTTCAATCTCTGCAATTGGCCAATCATCAACTGGCTATTCTGCAGGTGTGGTAAGCCCAGTGGGTCGCTGTAGACTCATCCAAGGTGATGTGGGTCATGACATCTTTGATCCTCTGTTCATCGTTGAGGATGACTTGACCTCCTAATCTTCTTGCCTGAAGTAGAATACTCCTGTCAGTAGCCTTCCAAGATAGCCAGTTCCTGGTGTTGGCATCTAACAATGGAAATGCTACTCTTGCTCCATGTTCCTCATTGATTAAATGCACGGCAGTTCTTGCAACATCAAATGCTGCTAGCATTATGGCCACTCAAAAGAGAGACCAAACAATCTAGGTTTTAATCCAGTACTAAGGGAGATAGACTTTACGCACCCACCTCTTTGCACTGTCAGCACACGAGGGTAGACTTCCTGACGTGCACCTTGCAGTTGCTCTACAATGTGCCACTTGGGAAACAGAGCCCATTCTCTCACAGTCACCAACTGGCTTGTTACTGGAAGATGACTGGGAAAATATTACTTCAAGTGGTGGTGGTGATTCTGCACTTTTACTCAATTTAAGCTGGTACAAGTCTATGAGTAGACTTAGTGCATTAGATAATTTGGCAGCAACCACAGGTCTTAATGGGGTTTCTGGTACTTTAACTGGATGTTGGATGTTTCTTGTCCTTATGGTGGGCCTGTGTATGTCTTGGGCACCTTTCCAGTCACTGACCTCATCCTTTCTCAAGCCCCGGGTTTCCAGCCTTCTCACCCCATGGTTCAGCCCCTTCAGTCTTTGTTACTTCATTAATCTGTTTCTTTCAGCCCAAAGATGGGTTCCTCTCTGAGGCAACATTAGCAACATGCATCGAAAGCTACCGAGGACTAGCCAGAAATCAAACGTTGAATATAATGAAGCTCCCTTTTCTTGGCAGCCTCAGTAACTCTCTGTAACCACCTTTATTTTCCATAGGAATTAGGTGTGTTTTGTAGGCAACACATCAGTGAGGAGGCAGACAAGCTGCACCCCTAAGCTGCCACCTGGAGGTGTACTTGGGTACTTGTGAATAGTTTGTTGACAATGGGCAAATTACCTCTCCCTTTTTTTAATTTTCTCTCTCTCTAATTATGAGCACACCAGATGCTCAAGATTTGGACTTGCATAGACCTGGTGTTTGGTAGGCCTATGCAAGTCCAAAGATATTTTAGTTTTGTGGATGTCTGGTACCAGAGCCAATGACCTTGGAAGCTAATGGTATCACCTTCAAATGGGCATTTCATAACACTCACTGCTTGGTATTTACGTGTACTGCTAGTATTTCGGATCTCCCTGTAACTCGAATGAATGTCTGCCTCATATTACTGGCTATCATTTACTCATGACACGAATAATAGTGAAAACAAGAAATGAGAAAGCACGTGGCTTTACCTCGGCATCCAGCCATAACTCTGCCATCCACTTGTGATACAAATACTAGTGTGGAAACACTGAATGAGAAATCATGCTGCCTATGTACCTCGGCAGCCAGCAGTGAAGGAATCATCTCCCGGTTGCAAGATAGGTTGACCAGTAGTCTCAAACTCTGCAGCTGAATGTGGAGGTTCTTGCTGTCCACAAGATGATACAGTCTGTCAAAGCAAAGGATAAGGACTTTAAACTCACTCACAAATCAAACATATCTGATAAATCTTATGAAGTGTTAAATCCTAAAAATAAAATGTAATAAGAGCAATTTACAATCAAGTTTCAAAGATGGAAAAAATAGATGACATACAAGGGCATTCCATAATCCTTACCCATGTCTGATGGAAAACAAACATTGTACTGCTCCTGAGCCTTTAACTTGCAAAATACACTTCACCCTCAAAAATCTTAATTTCTACTTAAGACTAAATCTTCCCACCAGGTTTTCCGTCTAAAAATTAAAATACAGAATCAGAAAAAAAAACAGAATCCAAGAACCAACACTGTGAAAGTTTGGATCATTGTTTCATTGTGTAATTTCTATCAAATTGTGGTTTTACTTATATTTGCTAATGTTGTTCTTTTATAAATATTATTTAAAGTAATGTATCTATATTTTAAGAATGATTTACTAGGCCTGTATTGTACTATAAATAATACAAAAAGTTTTATTCCATAACATCCAGACTTAATTTGAGGACACACATACTAACCATGTAGTTTCCTTGTGTGCTAGATGGTCTGACCTGTTATTGCTCAAGCATTTTCATCGGTTTTTCTTCCAACATTTGCAAGGTGAAGCCATGTTGTGTGGCAAGAGTAGTATGGGTGCATCAGAGAAGGGTAAGAACTTCCTTCCCATGGATAATAAGGCTGAGTTATTAGAAGTGACATTAAAGCATTAAAACCTTTTCAGCATAAAGATTTGGATGTTGTTGGTTATCAATGTTACATGAAGCACTGTAATCTGTGGATGGATATTGGTATTGCATACAGCCTGTAGCTGAAAGGATGGCATTACCCATGGGCATGAGGACTTAAGGCCAGTTCATGTAAACAACAATAGTTTAACAGATGTCATGACAGTACTGTAAATACATTTTGCTGCTTCTGGGTTATTATGACCTAAAAGAAGGTAGGTGACATATATTTTGTACTTTTAAACATATTCATTATTTTTAGGCACACAATCATTATTTCTGAACTCATTAGCTTTCCAGTGTATTGTCTTCAGAATCACAGACACAAAACAAATCTGCCAGACCTTTCGGCTGGTGCAAGCCTACCAACACCAGTATCAGAATTTTGGTGTGCTTATGGAGGCCAAAAGAGCATGATGACCTAAGATCAACCTCATAGCCAAATACTGTATAGCTTTCCATAAAGCACAGGTGAAGCAAAATAATTATGTATCTCTATGAAAGAAAGAAAAGTTTCAAAACTTTTTAAAAACATTTTAATATTTTTTGGGTAGCAAAAACACTTCAAAATTGACACAATAGAATACAAAAGCAAAGTTTTTAAATCCAGAATTTGGAGTATCCTGAAAGGGTGCAGAATGAGTCTGGATTCTTTAGATTACACTATACAGTATATTAAATCTTCCTTCCATAATGTAATACTGTACTAACATTGTGGGAGAGGCTATGGGTAGTCTCTGTTGAGTGGCCTTACTTCCCACATCCTTTTGAGTTCTACAACCAGTCTTTATTTAAGCTAGAACATAATCTTTTGCCCTATAGTATATTACAAATCTTCCCCTCATTTGTTCACCTGTGCAAGAGTGGACAATATTTGTTGTGCCACTGAGTGACTAACCTGTGCAAGAGTGGACAGTACTCATCATGCCACTCAGTGATAGTGGCAATATTCGTAAGCACCACCAGAGATGCGAGTCGCAAGGCATCGTCTGCATGACTATTTTGAACGTAACTCATTAGTATAGGAAGGCAATCCTGGAAAAAAGAAGCGAAAGAATGGTAATAATCGAACTCTTTGAATAAGAGAATTCCAACTTTCAATCCAAAATATATTGCTAAAAGTTATTTAAACTACTGTAACTTGATACTCTCTATATATAACAAATGTATTTAGAACTTTAGTACTGTATTTCATTTTTATATACTAGGTTTTCTACTACAGAATATTCACAAAGTAACACTTTATGCCCACAAATTGAATGACCAATGACACATTTCAACAAGCTACTTGAAAAGTTTGAATACTATGCATCAAAGTAGTTTAAGACTACTATGATGCATAGTAGTCTTAAACTACTATGCATCATAGTAGTTTTTTTGTGAATAGTGGATATCTATCCACTATTCACAAAAAAATTACAGGTTTGCAATAAAGGCCCCCCCCCATTTGACTGAAGGCAAATGGGGAACTGAGCCCCCGAGACAAGTGCACCAGACAAAGACCCGGCACCTCCACATGCTCCTCAAGCCAGTCCAAGGACAGCTCGAGAGGGGAAAAGAAATGCAAGACCAAGGTCAAATGCCCACGGGTGCACAAATCCTCAGACACCAAGGAAACCGAAAGGGAGGGAACCTGTATGTGAAGCTGCACAAAGCCAACATCCTGAGGAAGCAGGGGCGAACAAACACATTATCCATTGCATTGCACCAAAGAACAAATGCTGTTTTGAGAGTTGTCCGTTTTTTAATTAGGTTGTATTTTAATGTTTTTTAACGTTTTCATCACTTTTTGTGTTTTGAAATGAAAAAAGTTGAGTTTGAAAACATTTTGACATTAACTTTACTTGAAAATTTATAAAAACAACAAAAATATTTCCTTACAGTGCAGAGGTTAAGGAGCTCAAACTTTCTTTCCCCCCCCCCCTGATAAATCTGCACAACAGTAAAATCTCCCTCCACTCAAGCGCGCGGGTCCGACAAAACCCATGCTATGACCCCAATGAAAAGAAAGGGGCAATCTGCCAGCCAGGAAGACTCCGGTACATCGTAACACACCCAATAGGTAAAGTAGAACTGAACTCAAAAGAAAACAAATCCATCATCGAAGCGGAATCTGGGTCTCACAGGAGGTAAGCCCCGAGAGCCTCTCGCCCCTCTTTAGGCAGGATTTGAGAAGCCGAAAACCTCCAGAAAAAAGGAACCAAAGAACCCAAAGGATCCCGCAACCAAACCCAGGGAGTAGCCAAACCCAAATCATACTCATATAGGAAATTGGGATAAGAAAACCCCTCCCCCCTTATAACAAAAAGCCCCGTGACAAGGGTACTAACACCCAAATGGCGTCAAATGGGGCCCAGGCACCCCAAGTCACCTCCTCCCCAGCCCCAGAATCGTCCACACCAGGATCCGGGGCAGAGCCATCCTGCACACCCTCAGCCCCTGAAGAAAAGACTGAGTCCAGGAAGAAAGGCTGAGAAGAAGGAGGGTCCACTGGTAAGACCCGAAAACCTTAGCAGGAGGAGCACGCTTGAATGCCTCTGTTTCCAACCTGGATGGGGCAGCCCCTGAAGCCGCCCAAGTCTCACAACCATCTAAACCCAGCCCTGACCCCAAAACCCTCACACTTTTTGGGATTCAGGAGTAGAAGTGGGGAAAAGAGCAGGACGAACACCAACCAGGGAAGGACTCGGGAGTGGGGACGAAACCAAAGTTTAAGCAACTTACGCCCCCAAGTCTGGGTCCCTATAACCCAAACGGGACAGCATCAGGGCATCCGAATGAGCAACCAACCTAGCGCGCAGCAGCAACCAATACTTTGCATGCAATGCCGAAGCCGCCTGTACCCAAACATCAGTATCAGTGGAATGGATAAACTGAAGTACAAGCAAGGAACACGACTCACAAGACTTCTGGTCAAGGGTGTCATTGACCCAACAGGCACCATGACGGAAGCAAAACAAGTGAATGTCACCCTGCGACAAGAGAACAGAGCAACCTTCAAACTCGCAGTCAGTGAGTTGGAACCCAGAGGATGTGTCCATTGGCCCAATGAGCCCCAATGGGGTTTTCCATGGCCCCTTCGGCAGACTGCTAAGGGAAGCCTAGACAAGAAACTGCTAACTGGTTAGGCCAAAACTACCAAGAGAGCTGCTAAAAACTGAACACCTGCGACATGTGCAATCACAGGGCCTAGAGGAACACCGATACAACAGAAGGTGGATCAGAACCAAGGGGGCAGATCCACACCAGGCAAAATAGACAAAAAGAAAAAGAAAAAGAAAACCCCGCCAAAGCACAACATCCCTAAAAGGAACAGAACTGGTCACTGTGTAATTGCCTAAGTGTAATTACCTAAGTGTAGTTACAGGATGAGAGCTACGCTCGTGGTGTCCCGTCTTCCCCAGCACTCTTTGTCATATAACACTTCGAAAGTACTGACGGTTTTGGCCTTTACCATCTGCTCACCTACCTTGTTCCAACCGTCTACCACTCTATTTACGAAAGTGAATTTTCTCACGTTCCTTTGGCTGCTTTGTTTAGTTAGTTTAAATCTATGACCTCTTGTTCCCGAAGTTCCAGGTCTCAGGAAGTCTTCCTTATCAATTTTATCGATTCCTGTCACTATCTTGTAGGCAGTGATCATAGCGCCTCTTTTTCTTCTATCTTTTAGTTTTTGCATATTTAATGCCTCAAACCTCTTCTCGTAGCTCTTGCCCTTCAGTTCGGGGAGCCACTTAGTAGCATGTCTTTGCACCTTTCCCAGTTTGTTGATGTGCTTCTTAAGATATGGGTACCATACAACCACTGCATATTCTAGCTTTGGCCTAACAAAAGTCGTGAACAATTTCTTTAGTATTTCACCACCCATGTACAGTATTTAACACTTTCGCGCTTTAGATTAGAGATAACTCGTCGCCGTTTTTTCTTACGATTCCGCATAACAGCCTACTTTTCTCGTCCATCGAAAAAATATTTCTATAAATTCCATTTTTTAACCGAAATGGATGGGGATACTCTCAGATTGGCCTTAGCCTTATGACTCAGCCTTATTGGCGTGGAACAGCGAGGAATGGCCAACAACAACAAGTATACCACATGTTCCCGACATAGATGCCAGCGCAGCTCCTCCTGCTGACGCGGCAGTTTCAACACCCGGCCCATCTGGTGCGAGGCGTCCTCTGTTCACCTCAACACCTCAAGCCCACTCATCAACCACAAATTCTGAAATGGACATTGAGGACATAGAACCACTTGATGTTTCTGATTTCATAGAAGATTCTACTACAAGTTTGGTGGTTCCTGTAGAAGACAATATTCCTGCAGTGCATCCAAGAAATACAAGAATTATAGATTCAGAACAACGTCTCAACTACAAGTTGACGCATGAACTCGTGCACTTGGCTAAAAAAAGAAGATGCCATGTTTGTTTCAAGTCTGGCAAAAGGAGGGACGTGATATATGGATGTAAAACTTGTGATGTGGCACTGTGCGCTGCGCCTTGCTACACAAGGTACCACCGAAGAAAGATATTTTGGGTGGAGAAAAAATAACCACCGGCAACAGCTTCACTCCACCTAAGAAACATCAGATGAGCAACTTCAGGATCAGAAGCCTGAAGATGGTGGAGTGAAAAAAAATTCCTCAACTGTTGATCTTCAATCAACATAGACAGGGTAAGTACACCTATTTGGAATTTTTTATCATCTATAAGAAGTTATATTATATACGTTTTGTAGAGAATTTATTTGCGAATTTTTTGGTACCAGAATGAATATTATATCACATAAACTTCTATGAGTAAAAAAAAAAACACAAAGTATGTTTGGGGGTGTGGCGGGTGTGGCTCTGGGTGTGGCGGCCGTGTGGCAGTGGGTTCCCTTTAGCCGTTGATATATCCAACACGTGGGAAATATTTGTATGTGTTATGTATATGTCTGTGTAGGGAATTTTACTGCGATCACTGTCATACAAATTATAATATGTTTCAACAAGTATAAACATGACAAACATCAAACGAACGAAAACAATGCGTTCGTTTCTGCCGCGAACGCATACTGAGCGACGTGGTTCTATATTTGGCGCTTCTCTTACACATGCTTTGTACAAATGTTATACATTTCATCTTATAGAAAATTTTACTGCGAACACATTGGTATAAAAAAGAAATACGTACATAGAAAAGTAGGGTCAGGAAACGTATAAACTTTCCAAGCATGATTTCCCCCCGTGTTTTCGCCAGTGCGCTCGCGGCTAACTACTCCCCACTTCACACACTCTTGCGGGTGGGCAATTACCTATATTAAACATTCATATGCATATGTCCGTGTAGAGAATTTTATTGCGATTCCAATGATACCAAAATTAGCGATGTAGGACAACTGTAGGCTTCGCAACCATTAAGAGAGTGGAAACATTTTGTTGCTGTTTGGCGCTCTCGGCGAGTGATCTGCATAGTTTTTTATTTGGTGTTGATACTCCTTATGCTTGGGCGGCATTTTATAGGTATGCTCTTATAGACAATTTCATTGCGAACACAGTGATACCAAATGTAAATACGTGCGCCTTCAATTATTGTCAGGACAGTCAAAAGAGTGTACACTTTTTCGGTCTTACCGCATAGGCGCGCGAAGTGCTGAAAGCATCTGGGGTATTGATTTTTTTTGAGCGCCGAGAGCGCGAAAGTGTTAAAAGCAATTCTGAAGTTAGAAAGCGTAGCATAGCCTCCTCGTACAACGTTCTTTATGTGGTCCTCAGGTGATAGTTTTCTATCTAGAACCACCCCTAGATCTCTTTCTTTATCATAAGTCTTTAAAGATTTTCCACATAATTTATAGGTTGTGTGGGGTCTATGTTCTCCCATTCCACATTCCATAACATGACATTTATGTACATTAAATTCCATTTGCCAAGTGGTGCTCCATATACTTATTTTGTCCAGGTCTTCTTGAAGGGCATTACAATCATCTAAGTTTCTTATCTTCCCTATTATCTTAGCATCATCAGCAAACATGTTCATATAATTCTGCATTCTATCTAGCAGATCATTTATGTAGACAATGGATATTACCGGTGCAAGAACTGAACTCTGTGGTACTCCACTTGTGACATTTCTCCAGTCCAATACATTGCCTCTGATTACTGCCCTCATTTTTCTATCAATTACAAACTTTTTCATCCATGTTAGAAGCTTACCTGTCACCCCTCCAATATGTTCCAGTTTCCAGAAAAACCTCTTATGTGGAACTCTGTTCCCTGAAAGTTGAAGTCCCCCAGTACTAATAATCGGGATTTATCTTTTGTCTGCTCTTACCATAATCTCTCTCTATAATCATAATCTCTGTGTATAATGAGAGACAAGCTGCACAGTACCTTGTGCCCCTACCAGCAATGACACCACCACCTACCCAAGGTCAAATAGTGGCTATGAACACTCCAACTGGCCCCAAGGACAGGCAATTGCCTAGCAGCAAAAAGACCCCTACGGAAGCGGTTCCCGAATACCCTGTGGAAGATAACCCCAGAAAGCAAGGGCAGTAATTACATAGGGCTTAGGGAAGGTGGCCCTAGGCACATGCAGCCCCAGTACTGATGAATTACTCCTGGCCTGCACACCGCACTGCAGAAATACACCACAAGACACAAAACTGCACTGAAACAGAGGCCAGAGTCGACGACTGCCACAGTCGGACATCAGCCAAGAACTAAATGGTGGAGCAGCCTGAATGGCTGCTCCACCCTCCCTCCTCCCAGTGGGAAGGGGAGTTGAACGGATGAGCGCCACAACAGTGGGTTAAGATGTTTGCTTGTTTTAGTATTTGGGGAGTTCTGTTTCTCTGTTCAGTCTTCGGTAGCAATTAAAATTTTTTTTACCATGTGGGGTTTGTTTTGTTATGCCTACCTTTCTGGGTGCCAAACCAAAGTCGATGCAGACCTGGAATGCTTCCAAATACATGAGGATTTCCATAGGCCATTGCTCCTAGTACCTCTCTGAGGGGGCCAGGTTCTGGCTCGTGGTCCCCGGTAGGCAAGAACTCCAATCGACTGATACCACAGTCTAATATAAACATTTCAGCCCAGTAAGCTCCAAGGAGCCATAGGGGCTCCCCACAGAAAACCCCCAGATTTCAAAAACTTTACTAATTTTGTGCACACCATGGAGGCCTGACAGCTGAGTGGACAGCGCTTCAGATTTGTAGTCCTGAGGTTCTGGGTTCGCTCCCCATTGGAGGCAGAAACAAATGGGCAGAGTTTCTTTCACCCTGATGCCCCTGTTACCTAGTAGTAAATAGGTACCTGGGAGTTAGACAGCTGCTACCGGCTGCTGCTTGGGGATGTGTAACAAAAAGGAGACCTGGTCGAGGACCGGGCCGCAGGGACGCTAAGCCCCGAAATAATCTCAAGATAACTCAAAATAACTGTGAGGTTGCCAGACAGTAGTTATTGGGTCCATGGATAAATATTAACCATGGAGCCATATTTAACCTTCAAGGGTTAATATGATTCCAATTACATTTTTAATGATTTTTGAAGATCGGACAACATTACAAGAAATACTAAAGGGCCTTTAGTAAAGCTACTGAGCACATTTAAAGCCAAATTCTATATTTAATTCTAATTTTGAGATTTCCTAGTTTTCGTTCACAAATATTGGTCCTTTTTCCTTTCAAAACAAGGTTTCAAGGCTAAGGCATGGGAAATATGAAAGATGTAGTTAAATCTCCTTCCAGACAGGTTTTCTTGGGAGTTGTCCTTCAAATGACAGATTGAAATTAAAATTTTGCTCTGTGAAATCAGCCCATAGAGCATGGGAAATATTAAGGTATAAATGGTAACTGTTAATGTGGCTCAAATCCCATTTTTTATATTTCTTGTAGATGGACTCAACATTACAAGAAACAGTTGGAGCCTTGGGAAAACTATTGAGAATATTGAAACTAAATTCTATGGTTTGCTTTCATTTTCAGGTGGGAAGATTTTCATTCACTCAGGTATAGCCCTGCTACCTTTTGAAAATGAGTTTTGAGGATAGGGATGCGAGAAATCAGCAAAATGCAAAAAAAAATTTGCAGATGTGTTCATTTGGTAGTTGTCTATTATATTATAGGTTGAAATGAAAAATTATTAAGTGAAAATTAGCCCATAGGGCATGGGAAATGCATCCTAGAGGCATCTCCAGTTGCAACAAATCCCTCACTGCAATGAATTGGATTTGGTCCCATATAGTTAGTTCGTGGAACCGAGGCTGTACTGTAGTTAACTACTCACTCAATAACTCACTGACATACTGTGTATCTTAGTGTGCCAATGACTTGTGAGGATTAATTAAGTACTAAAACACCCAATTCACTGCTAAACATGAAGAAAAAGTCTCAATACTGCAAATGGAACATAAAAAGTCACTAAACTCGCATATTAATGATGTGGAATGGTGAGTCATCTCCTTCCCTCTTCCATTCCCACCTCTCAATTACTGCTCCATCCACTTTATGCACCTCTCCAACTCAATGCCAGTTAAACACCTCCCGTGACCTCGCTTTTATCTACCTCAACTTGCTATCTAAAACTTTCATAGTTTTGATGTGATAATGGCCCATGACGAATATACATATTACCACATTTCAATGTTTCTGAGGCATGAGTTTAATTGTTATTTGTTGAACTGCTTAAAAGTGTGAATAAATTAAAATCTTCAACAAAAACACAAATACAGTACGGTAGCACGATATTAACGAGCCTACATGAAAGACCAATAGACATCATTAAACACAGCTAAATTTAATGCCACAAGAAGGTAACTTTAAACTCACTCTGGCCTGCCTTATGTTTTCTTCTGACAGGACCACGTTCCCCAGAGTCTGGACTGCTGGTAACCGAACCTCCGCATCACCAAGAAGGCTCGTCAACCGATGGATACAACCTGTCTCTCGCAAAAAATCCTGTAAATTGCACAGCTTATTTAGTAAATCATGCTTATGTTATGATTTACTAAAGAAAATCCTACAAACTAAGTAGAAAAGCAAGAATATATAAAACTGCAGAAAACCTATTCACCCATGTGAGGCACCTCCAATTTATACTCAATTAAAATTTAAAGAATCCAGTGTTCCCATATGATTTGAACATTCTGGATTACAAAGATGTCACCCTTATTTTTAATGTACTGTACTTTTGAAGGCTTCCCCTTATGTGCTCAATGGAGAATTATTTGCCCCTGCCCTTCCTTGTAATGTGTGTTCATGACAGCTTTATTGAGAGGTTTCAAAATTATTAGTGGCTGTTATCACTCTGGTTAACAATACTTGGACCCAATTAGCAGAGATTCTCCATATTTGTGCTATTACAATATGAAAATGCTCTTGGTGCAAATATGTGCCAATGTGGGTTCCAATAATTTTAGTTCCTGTTCCTCCTTATTTACAGTGGTATCTGCTTCATACACCCTGCCAAAAGTTTTTGCTGCACTCCTGTGTGTTGTCATGGCATTTCTATTGTGTTGAGCATACTGGCATGGAAGCTTAGATCACCTTTAGTGCTTTCTCTCTTTTCTATCCTCTCACTTTCTTTATCACACTCAGCTCAGACTTCCCTTTTTAAGTCTGCTTTCTTGCTGGCTCTAGCTTCTGGTAATCTAATTTGCAAACTTCATGTTCTTTGCCACAAAAAAAGGGGTTTGTTTCTTTTGTCCTGGGAAGTTCTTCTTCTCATCTCCACCCTCCTTTACTCCTTTTAGCTAAGAATGAATCCTTTGCTTTTCGAAGGAGTCATCTAGTGGTGGACACTTCATTTGTCAAGCCTGAGATGCACCATGCTCTCTATTCTGCAGCCATAATGATATTATTTGTGTTATGTTCCCAAGCTTTTTATCAATCTCATTTTCATGGTGCCTTGTTCTAGGGCCAGGCTTTCTCTAGTTATTTATAAATTGGTTAGAGTCAGAGTCAGCCAAATTAATGAGCATCAGAGTAAACATGTGTACAGGTATGCTGTTATATGCTGTCTTCTTTACTAATGTGACTGGCAAATATTTGGGCACAGGGTTTGTGGCAGTCTAAAAGTTTTGGTTGCTCATTACCTTCTGGATATTCCATGTTCTTGCCAAGCCTGTGTGGCACTTGGATGCCTTTTCAAGTTACTGATTTCATCTTTACCCATGCTCTGGGCTTTTGGTCTTTTCACCCCTTCCCACAAGTCAGCCCTCCATATTGTTTTTCTATCTTAATGACAGTTTTCTCTCTTAAGTACTACTGGGACTATGCACTGTGAAGCAACTGATGGCTAGCCCGGAAATCAAGCAGCCTCAGGAACTCTCCGTACTCACCATCCTTGCCCTTCTTCCCAATGGGAACCAAGTGCATTATGGCAACAGCATATGAGTGAAGCAAGCAGGCAGGTTGAACCCTTGAGTGACCTGAGCTGCCACCTATGCTAGTTGTGAGAAGGTTGGCTGGGTGTAATTACCCAAGTGTAGTTACAGAATGAGAGCTACGCTCGTGGTGTCCCGTCTTCCCAGCACTCTGTCATATAATGCTTTGAAATTACTGACAGTTTTGGCCTCTACCACCTTCTCACCTAACTTGTTCCAACCGTCTACCACTCTCTTTGCGAAAGTGAATTTTCTAATATTTCCTCGGCAGTTTTGTTTAGTTAGTTTAAATCAATGACCTTTTGTTCTTAAAGTTCCAAGTCTCCGGAATTCTTCCCTATCAATTTGATTGATTCCTGTAACTATTTTGTATGTAGTGATCATATTGCCTCTTTTTTCTATCTTCTAGTTTTGGCATACAGTATTTAATGCCTCTAACCTCTCCTCATAGCTCTTGTCCTTCAGTTTTGGAAGTCACTTAGTAGCATGTCTTTGCACATTTTCCAGTGTTGATGTGCTTCATCAACTTGGACACCAAACAACTGCTGCATATTCCAGCTTTGGCCTAACAAAAGTTGTGAACAATTTCCTTGGTAATTTGCCATCCATGTATTTAAAAGCAATTCTTAAGCTAGAAAGTGTAGTATAGGATCCTCACACAATGTTCTTTATATGGTCCTCAGGTGATAGTTTTCTATCTAGAACCACCCCTAGATCTCTTTCTTTATCAGAATTCTTTAAAGACTTCTCACATAATTTGTAGGTTGTGTGGGGTCTATGTTCTCCAATTCCACATTCCATAACATGGCATTTATTAACATTAAATTCCATTTGCAAAGTGGTGCTCCACATATTTGTCCAGGTCTTCTTGAAGGGCATGACAATCATCTAAGTTTCTTACCCTTCCTATTATCTTAGCATCATCAGCAAACATGTTCATATAATTCTGTATTCCATCAGGTAGATCGTTTATGTAGACAATGAATCTTTATTGGTGCAAGAACTGAACCCTATGCTATGCCACTTATGACATTTCTCCAGTCCAATACATTGCCTCCAACTACTGCCCTCATTTTTCTATCAGGTAGAAAAATTTTCATCCATGTTAGAAGCTTACCTGTCACCCCTCCAATATGTTCAAGTTTCCAAAACAACCTCTTATGTGGAACTCTGTCAAAAGCCTTTTTTAGGTCCAGATAGATGCAGTCAACCCAACCATCTTTTTCCTGAAAATCTCTGTGGCTAGATCATAGAAACTGAGTAAATTCATTACACAGGATCAAAAACCATACTGTTCGTCTGATATATCATTTTTCTCCAGGTGTTCTACCCAGTTACTTTTAATTATTTTTTCAAATATTTTGACTATTACACTTGTCAATGATACAGGTTTATAACTGAAGGGGTCTTCCCTGCCGCCACTTTTGTAAATTGAAACTATGTTAGCCTTTTTCCACACATCTGCTTCAATTCCTGTATACAGGAGTGCCTGAAAAATCAGGTGAAGTGGAATGCTGAGCTCAGATGCACATTACCTCAGAACCTATGGTGAAACTCCATCTGTGCCAACTGCTTTCTTACTTAGCTCCAAGAACATTTGTTTCACTTCATCTCTAGACACCTCTATGAGCTCTATGTTGTTCTCTGGAATTCTTATTGTGTCTGGTTCCCAGAAGATTTCATTTTGTCTAAACACACTTTGGTACGTTTCTTTTAATATTTCACACATTTCCTTTTTATATTCCGTGAATCTGTTTCCCATTTCAACCTCTGAATATTATCCTTTATCTGCAATTTGTTGTTAATGAATTATAGAATAAGCCGGTTCTGTTTTACATTTGTCCGCTATCCTCTTTTTAAAAATTCTTTCTCTCTCCTCACTGTCGGGTAGTTGTTGATACAATTACAGTGATACAGCAAGATGTTTCATGATATGCCTCGCCAAGTTTGAGATGTTCAGTTGCAGCTCGAAGATTACAAATTAACTATTGGTGGAAGAAAGAAATGTTAATGAGTTAAAGAGATAAAAGAAAATACTCATATCCAATGTGGATGGGCTTACAAGTCTAATGTACTGAAAGAAGTGGATGCAACCTCTATGTTTGAAGAGTGAATATGATAGTGAACATAGCCTCTAGAATATCTAGAGGCTTAAAAGCAGTAAACATCATTTGCTAAGGAGTTTGGGTCCAAACAGCCAGATCTTCTTCCCCATAAACACCGGTGGGTAACAATAAGTAGTTACCAGCGAGTGTCTTTTAATAATAAACAACTGCCTAGTTGCTTGGCTCTCACTACATGTCACTTACAAGTCCCAAACAACAGTGCCCTCTTTAATCATTAATATTTACAAGAAAATCATGATGTAGTTCATGTGGGAAATCATAAAAAAAAATACAGAATCTTATGAGAAATTGCCTAAGCATGGAGATTAGTCAGCAAGGCGGACAGCCCGCCTGCTTTCATACCTCTCACTGTATTTCCCACTTCTATACTTCCCTTCACCTATGCCTCTCCTTCCTCTTTACTCCAAAAAAAAAAAAAAAAAAAAAAAAAAAAAAAAAAAAAAAAAAAAAAAAAAAAAAAAAAAAAAAAAAAAAAAAAAAAAAAAAAGCATGGAGATATGATAAGGAGTAGGTAATTCAGAAAATGAGTGTTTTAGGTGGCATGAGAGAGTAATAGAAATCAATGAAGTGTAGTCACTTGATTAATAAAGTATGAATTAGCATTCATATTGCTATTATACTAGGCTACATTAAATTATTAATATTAACATTATAATTTTTATTATATATTTTATCATTATTTATACATTCCTTATTATTATACAGTTACATATCTGATTGGTTACAACATGTGGATAATAAATGTGGACAATACTGGACAATTCCTTATTATTATTATATTTATTTTACACTGATTTTTAAATTATGTTTTCAATCATAGTATTAGTTATTTTCAGTTATATTTCCAAATGTTTCTAGAAATGCTGTCATTACTCTAAAGCATAAATTACCAAGTTAACGCTGAATGCGGCACAGTTGGCAATGGTAACTAGCGTCCTCTCCACTAGTGTCTTGTCCTCCGAGTACAGCAGTGCCACTAGGCTCTTGGCTTCATATGGCGTCAACACCCTGAAACAAACGTACCTACTCGATGTTGGAGAATTTGTTAAGCATGAGAGTAACTCCATGCAATTATTTCTACTTGTAGCCCGAGGAATAAAATAGTCATACAAAATACTGTATCTTAAAGGATCGACTGAGTGATTATCCATTACAGTATAACCTTACTGGATGGATTAAAAAATTATGTAATACACAGTATACCATAAGGCTGATTGGGTGATCAGGTCTTATATCTCAAAGTACTGACTGACCTATTATCTAATGTATCATATAGGCCTTGATTATTCAATGTATTCCAAAGGATTGATTAAATGATAATCCAATATATTCAGCACAATTGATTGGATGATAATCCAATATAGTTTCAGCACAATTGATTGGATGATAATCCAACATATCCAACTACTGTAGAATGACTGGCTGATTATCTAAAGTACTATGCAGAGATAGTGATTCATCATATCCAAAACAGTCAATAAAGTGACTAGAAACCTCCAGCAACATGGTTCATACACAGCTTCACCAATAATTCAACACATCTGCAGTTCTCATATCACTTTACTCTGGGTTCATGAATTTATAAGGCAAATTATTTTATTTAATCTAATAGAATTATGAAATGTTGAAACATTATTGAAAGGCCATTCACATATATTCCTTCTCTTATATTTTGTAATCCTAATATACATATTCTTCATCATTAATAATTATTTTTCCTGACTCAAAATTTTTCACCTCCCTGACTATCACTCTCCTAAGTACAGTACCACCACTTCTGTGAAGCTGTTAGATTTAATGAAGCCCATGCATAAAACATTACCTCCAAATACTTACAGTATATCTCAACCTAATATTTGTTGCTAGCCATCACCCACGCAGGGGATGAGTCACAACAACGTGGCTGAAGATATGAAGACTAAACCACACACCAGAAGATGAGGAGACGACGACATTTTGGTCTGTCCTGGACCACTATGTAATGTAAGCTTTCTGTCTTCTTATCTTCCCAGTGATCTATGCATTACCTTGCTTCCTATCACTTTTGACACTTCTCACCTCTCCTCTTCTCACCACTCCTCCACACTACACAACAAATTTCAACGTCTGATTTCCAACAGTACTTGGGCTAAATACTCTCTCTCTGATTGTGTTACCAACCTTTCTTCTTACCCTCTCTCTAAGCACAAGCAAGAACTTCTTGGACTCGGTCTCTCTTTTGCTATTTCCCCTGGCCCTCACTGTGGCATTGACCTCATTAATTCCTTTGATAAGTTTGTAAATTCTAACTCTGGTACAATTTCGAACTTGTCTGCCTTCAGAGGGGCCCTTATCCATGTTCTTGACAGTTTGCTTTCTAAAAATTACCACCTCCCTCATCACTTCCAGCTTGCCCTTGCCTCCCTGAAAGCTAACAACTCTATTCTTATCCTTTCTTCCAACAAAGGTAACTCGATGGTTCTCCTTGACCATGTGGATTACCTCCAGAGAGCTGATGTCTTGCTCTCTGACTCCCACACGTATGCTCCTTTGGCTTCTAACCCTTTGGATCGCCTTAAAACTTCCTTCAACTGCAAACTAAGACAGCTCTCTAGTCTTTGTCTTCCCGACTTCGATCTAATAAAACATTTCCGTGTTATCTGCCCTTCTCTTCCTTATTTCTATAGTCTACCTAAGACTCATCAACCTGGTGTTCATCTTTGTCCTATCATTTCTTCAAGGGGCTCTGTCGGCTATCCTCTTGCCTCCTGGCTTGATAAAACTCTGATTCCTTATCTTGGTATGTTTTTTCCCTTCCTGCCCACCTTCATCACTTTCAGGACTTCGTAGCAAGACTGTGCCTGCAGCCCTCCTGTAAGATGTTTAGTCTTGATGTAGACTCTGTTTACTAATGTTCCTCTTGGTGATGTTCTATCTTTCCCTAGTCATAAGGCAACTGAGGGGTCTTCTTCATCTCCTGCTCCCCATTGATGTTTTCCTTGAATTCATCTGACTAACTATTTCTCTTTCAATGGAAAATACTTCTCTCAAACTTTCGGTGTCGCTATGGGTTCTCCTCTCTCCCCTGTTCTTGCCAATCTCTATATGGAATATTTCAAAAGAGTTCTTCCCACTATTGATACTCATCCCTCTCTCTGGCTTTGCTATGTTGATGATATTTTTGCCTAAAGCCTTACGACCTTAGTCTTTTCCAGCCTTTCCCCTCCACTCTTAACAATATAGCTCCTTCTATCCATTTCAAAGTTGAATGGGAATCTAACTTCCTCCTTTCTTTTCTTGACATTCATGCTCACAGCTCTGTGTCCTGTTTCTCTTTCTCTGTCTACCGCAAACACATGCATAGTGGTATGGACATTCACTTCTTTTCCTACCATCTTCCTTGTGTTAAGAAAAGTGTTCTCGTCTCTCTCTTCTCTCGCCTTGGTTACCCTTTACATTTTATCAACTGTGCCTATTCTCAAGTTAAGCAAAATTTCTTTCATCCCAAACCTGTTTCCAACACTATTAGCACTGTGCTCTGCCTTCCCTTCATATCTGAACTCCAAAATCTCACTAATACCCTTCGTCCTCTTGACATACAAGTTCGCCAATCGACAAACTAACACTTCATAGTAATCTGGTTCACACTGCTCCTCCTGCTTCTAATACTGCTGGTGCCTACTCTATTTCCTGTTCGTCTTGTTCTCTCCAATACTTTGGGGAAACTGGCTGTACACTAAATGACAGACTTAAGAAGTCGATAAAGATAAAAGAAGTGCTAAGTCTGCAGACACAAACAATGCTTTCTTCTGTCATGTTAGGGATTCTAGTCATCCTATTGATTGGTCTTCTAAAATACTAAATATTTTTAAATATTTAGTAAATACTTTCTAAGTATTTATAAGTAAGTAAAAGTGAAAATACTAAAGTAAAATACTTTCCTGCCTCTACTCTCCAGACGCTGTCTTGTCGAATCAGCTCTAATACACAACCTACCCAACATGAATCTTAGTCCTGGCTTTGTTACTGTTGACTCTTGCCTGTCACAGTACATACTCAAATGATCTAACCATTCTAACAAACGTGACCTAACATAAGCCTACCCATCCTTTTTTACTTTCTTTTTCTGTTTCTTTCTCATCTTATTCTTACTTGCCCATTCTTATAGTGCACCCATTATTACTCCCCCCTCTCTTTCTTACACCCCTATATTACACCCATCCTTTTGCCTTGCTCTTACCTTCCTCTAGGAATTTCCTCTTCATCACATCTCCCCACTTCTCTCGACTTACTTAATGCCCGTGCCTCCCTTGCTCCCCAAGTTACAGTCCTGCTCCTGTGCCAGGTAAGTCCACTACGGGCTCATCATAGCCCGTGCTACTTGCAACTATTTGTTTCGAGTAACTGAATCTAAAACAACAACCCCCACCTTGTTCCCATCACAATCGACTTGATAATGGTCCAGGACGGACCAAAACATTGTCTCCTCATCTTTTGGTGTGTGGTTTACTCTTCATAGCCATCACACATTTTTTGCTAGAAAGGTCTATACTATAAAACTCCCACCAAACAACTGCTACTAGCCTGCTGTAATGGATGTGCTCACCTGCCCCTGGTGCTGAGGTTCTCCAATCTCTGCGTCAACTCTGGTTTGGTGGTGTTGTACAGCTGCCGTGCCTCCTCCTCCACTCTCCGCTGCCGCTGTTTTCCATCCGGGTCACTGTTTTGCTCGGCCTGCTTCTTCTTCCGTAAACTTTTGCGTACCCATTTTGGCCTGTTGTGACACACAAAATTAACAAAAACTCTAGAATTTCCTCGGAAATTTTTATATTCCTTGCCCTATGCAGCTCTCTTGCTTTCTCCAGTACAAAGGTTGTAATAAATGCATTCAGTTTAAAAGGAGAAATAATAATAATGGTCAAAAAATTAAAGCACATCAAATGACAGCATAGAACAATGTCAAATATGGAGGGCAAATGTGAAAGTCAAGCCCAAATGAAGTATTAGCCAGGACCCTTATAGAATGTAAAGTTGGGCTTAGTGAACCCTTGTCTTGCACATTTTATAAATTGTTAGTCAAGTAGAGTACTAGTATCATTGAGGATTGCGAATAAATTGCTAGTTATAAAGATGGGATGGTTACAGTACCTGTGGGACAATAGCAGCATGCTCGCCCTACACCTCGTAAGCAATTTTAGCCACGTTAGAGCCCTGGGTACGATCAAATAGGCACCGATAAAAATACACGTGGAAAATAATTGAGGGGCTGGTCCCAAACCTGCACACAGAAATAACATCACATGAGACCAGGAGGCATGGCAGGATGTGCAGAATACCCCCGTTGAAAAGCAGAGGTGCAACAGGTACTCTGAGAGAGAACTCTATCAACATCAGAGGCCCGAGACTGTTCAATACGCTTCCACTACACATAAGGGGCATAACTGGCCGACCCCTCACAGTGTTCAAGAGAGAACTGGATAAGCACCTCCAAAGGATACCTGATCAACCAGGCTGTGACTCATACGCCAGGCTGCGAGCCGCCGCATCCAACAGCCTGGTTGATCAGTCCAGCAACCAGGAGGCCTGGTCGACGACCGGGCCGCAGGGACACTAAGCCCCGGAAGCACCTCAAGGTAACCTCAAGGTAACCGATCCTTAAACGTTCATAATTATTTCAAAGGAAGCAGAGGCTTAGCATAAATGGAGTTAAGACTGAGTGTGAAATTGTTGCAAGTAGACCTCTGTTGTTTATCATACAGTGGGAGCTCACTGTCCCTGGCAATCAATTTTGTTCAATTTCTCCAATGTACTGGCACTGTGGGAGAAGTAACATCATTCAGAGAAACATGCTGGTGCCTATCACTGAGATAAGATCATATGTACTAAAGGAAGTGACTCCTGATGCCACACTGATACCATTTAAAAAGGTTATTGTGATTAACGGTGTCAAAGGCATTCTAAAGACCAACAAAGAGTCCTATTGGGTATTATTGAAAGTATAAAGCAAATGTATCAAGTCATATATATTTATTGTGGTGTTGGTGCTTTTCTGCAGGTCTGAAGCCATACTGACAATAGCTAAGTATGTCATGTTTGGCTAGGTGTGTGTGAAGCCGTTTGTATATCAGTTTCTCAAATAGTTTCAATAATGTGGGTAGGATTGATATTGGTCTATAGTTGTTAATGTAAGTGTGACGCCCACTTATATGGACTGGGGTTACGTGGCTTTAATGATAAATTCAATTATACAGCAACATTTCAGATGGAAACAATCACAGAAAAAAATAAGTTATAGAACATTTGATGGACTGGCCAGACATTCCTATACAAGTCAAACCAAACAAGGCAAGTATTTGAAATGTGCCTATCACATAGAGAGGCCTGTATGTGCAGATAGTATCTCGACTAAATTTTGTATCCTGACCTTCAGATATACAGAGCAGATGAAAACAGTGTTGCTTCAAAATGTAAATAGGGAAAGCCCCAGGTGATCTCAGGCCTTTACTTGCCACCCACAACATTTGCACATGGACCTGATGATGTGATGCCATTTTTGTGATTATACAGATTTACATGATTTTTTAGATTATTTACCCCATTCTCCTGTTTTGGTAGTACTTATAGTAATGATGAGGATCACAGTATATATACATACTGACGAACAACACAATTAAAAAGTAGTAATCGGTACTATTGAATTTGGACAAACCAGAAAAGATTTTCTGTTACAAAGACAAACTAAACTAACCTAATCTAACCTTCCTAGGCCTTAAACATGATATCTGAAGATTAATAAAGTACATGTGTGTGCAATACTAGGCCTAGGAATATTTAAGTTTATTTTTTACCTTCATTTTTTTTAACTCTATAAAGTGAATAATACTAAATTCTGCCATCTAATTGTTTAGTATGTCAATCTTTGTACTATGGTGCACATAGTTACAAGAACTACTATCTAAACAGGAGGATGGGTTGGATTATTTTCAGTAGAGTGCAAGAGTTAAGGAGCAAATACAACCAAGTGAATTGGGAAGGGCGCCTGATAGCTGAGTGGACAGTGCTTCGGATTTGTAGTCCTGAGGTTCCGGGTTCGATCCCCGGTGGAAGTGGAGACAAATGGGCAAAATGTTTCTTTCACCCTGATGCCCCTGTTACCTAGCAGTAAATAGGTACCTGGGAGTTAGACAACTGCTACGGGCTGCTTCCTGAGGGTGTGTAACAAAAAGGAGGCCTGGTCGAGGACCAGGCCGTGGGGACGCTAAGCCCCAAAATCATCTCAAGATAACCTCAAGAAGATGAGAACAAACAAGCACGGGTTCCATTATTTTTTAAAGAAACAAAGGTTGTTGTGATGGTGTGTTTGGTTAATCATCAGCTATTGTAAAACCCTTCAAGTAGGCAGCAATTATGGTGTATACAGGCAGCCATACTGGGTGACTTTTTTGGTTAGCCAAGAACATTCTTAAGTGCTTGGCACCTACCTGTAAGGCGAGCCATCTGGGGGGATGTGTGTGAGATTCTCTGTTGATCTCGAAGTAATCAGATGTCTAACATCAACGGGACTGAGAAGCCGAGGAGAATTCCATGGGGAACACTAGAATTCAAACAAGTACATTACATTAAACAAGCAGGAAATGTATGCATCATAAAGGGTTCCCATCTGCTGGGAATCTACTTTGCCTTGGTTGTTCCTGAAAACCCTCTGGGTGGGAATCAAGCTGCTGCTGGAAGCTTACAAGAAACTTCAGTTCAAGACAAAGCTCTGGGTCACTCCACTTACAACAGTTTTCCCATTCTCACTTAACTCCATCTATGATAGCTCTTTGTTTCCATTGAAATAACCAAGCCCTAATCAAAATTAGGATAGTCCCCCCCTAATACCATGAGCCTCAATCTTTCTAATCCATCTTTTGTGAGGCACAGTGTCAAAAACTTTGCTAAACTCAAGGTACACAATACTGTACAGCAGTCCTTTCCCCAATCAACTGACCTAATCCTAGCAGAATCCTAGCAGGATAACAGAAAAAAAATGGAAGCTCGGTCTGACCTCTGGCTACTAATGCATTTTCTTAGGCAACGGCAAGACAAGCTCAAAGAGTAATTCAGCAGATTACTCGGTATTCATAGTTTAAAAATAAAATATAATTTCCTTGCTTTTCCAAGCCTAGAATTGTTTGGGAGTGAGTCTAAAAGTGCCCAACTCTCCAGTTTGGGAAGGAACAAGGCATCAGATATAACGACAGTGACACACACAAACTGACCCAATTTGCTACCATCAAGTTATACACAGTCTTCAGTTGTTTACAGTTTTATTCACATCCATTTTCATTATCTTACAAATTAAGTAAAATAACATTAACTTTCTACAATCCTGAGGTTATTCATGATTTACATCTGAACATTAACTAGCTCCCACCTAAAGTTATTCATGGTTTATACCTGAACATTAACTATCTCCTCACCTGTAAGCTCTTGGTGTCGTGGATAGCAGAGTTACGAGAGACAGCGTGACCAGTGTGGCCGTTGCCTGTCTGAATAGCAATAAATGTGTCGGCAAACTGTCGCGCCTTCAGGTTCAGCTCACGAATCCTCTCCTGAAATAGTTAACTAATTAGTAATCCCTGATTATATCCCTGTAAAATTAATTTATTATTTATAAGCACTATTAAATCTTTTTAAATACTGTGTTTGAGTATTAGTACCATATAGAGGCAATTTATTACACTGTACTAAAACCAAAGGAATATAAACAAGGGTTTGAAATAACCAGCTAAGATAAAGTTCATAGCAAGATCCAAATTAGATTATTTTTATTAAAATGTAATAGTTGCAGTATAAGTTAATCCAACACCGAGTTGCAGGTAAGTGGAACAAAATGCTAAGAGTAGCATCATTGAAGTAAATTGCTAAAGTAAGAAAACAGGAGCAAGAGAGAGATACAAGAATGAACACAATTGGGTACATATAGAGTCTGCCTAACATGAGCAATAAGGGTATTGCAGTGCTTTTATCTAGAGTTCTCATATGGCAAATACCTATACATATTGACTATTCTTTATGTGCAATTTACTATTTCCAGAAGCTTTTTAGTTGAAGGTGTAAGCTCTCAAGGTTTTCCTTTTACTCTGAAACTGATAAGCTCCAAATTTTGTAACATTTTATAAAGAGTAGAGTGCCTGCTCAGTTGTTTAAATCTGAACCAGACTGGTTCAGATTATAGGGAGCTTTATTATATCTGGATGCAGTGCAACAGTTATCACTGTTCAAAATTTTTGGGAGAAAACAAAAAAGTTTGGGTGATACAAGAAGCACTTTTCTAATTAGTTAGTTTAGTTCATTTATTATGCACCCCATACCCATCTTGTGGGCGGTAGTGGAAAGGGTTACAGAGGCACATAATGGGCTCAGGGACTGAACCCCACAATTCATTTAGCTAAGCAAGTTACAATCTTGATGAGCTAGTTACAAAATTCAATATAAGTCATCACATCAACAATGGGTTCGAGATCGACCTCAAGTACAGGTTCTAAATTAAGCAACTGGCACTTTTCTAAGCAGGTCACTTGGTTGTCCTAAAGGCACGTTCTTTCCTTCTGCCATTAGATCCAATCGAACAACAGGGATCTTTCTAAACATTTCTGTCAGGTCATACCGGTGTCAGGGAGGCAATGGTGTGTTTATTCAATCGAGTACTGAATGCCTCCAAGAAGGTTCATGCGATTGTGATAGGAGTGAGGGAGGAACTCGCATTAGACAAGTAAGGCAAGAGTGGTGAGGAGCAGGTAAGAGGAGGTAATTCCTAGAGGAAGGTAAGAGCAAGGGGAAAGGTAAGAACAAGATGAAAAGTACAGATGGGATGGGTGTAATAATGGGGTGCAAGAATGGGAACGTAAGAATAAAAGGAGAAAAAAAGTATGTGAAGGCTTATGTCAGGTCATGTTTGTTAGAAAGGTTAGAGTATTTGAGCATATACTGTGAAAGGGTAGAGTCAACAGCAACAAAGCCAGGACTAAAGTTCATATTGGGGATGTTGTGTATCAGAGCCGATTCAACAAGACAGCGTCTGTGAAGAGCAGAGGCAGGAAAGATTATTTTAGAAGACCAATCAATAGGATGATTAGAATCCCTAACATGACAGAAGAGAGCATTGTTTGTGAATACAGACTTAACACTTTCTTTGCATTCCCTAAGCCTGTCATTTAGAGTACGGCCAGTTTTCCCAAAGTATAAATGTCATTAATACTAGATAAAAGGTTTAATTCAGAGTCAAATTAACTGGTTTTCTATGCAAGACATTTAAATCAAAACTGGTATTAACCATTCATGTTTAACTAAATTAAGTAAATCTTAAATTAACTTAACAGTACAGTACTGTAGTTAATAAGGTTAGGTTACAAATGCTTGGATGCTTGGAGTTTGGTTCAATAGATGAATGGTTGTACTGTCTATGCAAATTTTACTAATGTTACATGAGATTATTTCACAATAGTTGCCTAATAGCAGTGATAATCATTAAAGTGGTATTATGTAGGGCTAGTTAGAATATAGCAGTAGCAGCTAGTAGTAGTGATATAACTAACAGAGTAGCGACATGTGTAAGCAATAGTAGTAATTACTTTATGATTGGGAGAGAAAAGTAAAAGCAGTAAGCTGTCCAAACCTGAACTGTTTTAGGGCGAATGATAAGCTTGCCAGTGGTGCCACTGACATCCAAGTTTCCAAGGAGCGCGTCCGTTTGCGTTGTCTGAGACAACCTCCGAAACACCACCCGTGATACCTCTGTCGGGTCGTCATCACCTGTTCAACAGAACATTGCTATTTAAGTACTTTATTGATGAAAGTCAGATGTGCATTAAAAAAACTATATTGGTAAATTACAAGATTAATACATCATAAGACCTGTTTATAATAACTGTATTATTATTTTCACATTTCTTTTTGAGTATGGTAAAGTTTCTGGTCTATGGTCACCTAAGAAAGTTGTGTTAATTTTAGATCTGGAAATACAACTACATACTGGGTATATGAGAAAAAGGATCTACTGGTAAAGTGGAAAGTGCAAATAACATTGAAGCCTTGCAAAGCAATCTACATAAACTTTACAAATGGTTAAAAAACAATAAATGGCCCTGTAAACAAAATGTTTATCACTCATCATGTTCATCATCTAAGAACAATTCCCTCTGCCAACTGACAATGCAATCCAGATGTACACGAGTGTCGAGGCTTATTTGATGCACAAGGCAGAGTTGGTGTTGCTACCTGGTTGTGTTATTTAGAGGTTCTTGTTAGGCAATGCTAAGCATACAATTATCAATTGTGAATGTATCACTACTGGGGATTGTGTTTAGAATTCCTGACTTAAAGCAAATCTTTGTAATGTATTGGGGTATGAATGTGCATGTTAAGAAATAGGTACCTTGATATGCAGCACAGTAATTAGTTCAGTCAGCTTTCAACCATTTGTAATCGAGTTTGAGTCCCAGGTAAGACAAGATGTCTGGGCGTGTTTTCTCTCAATTAATGCCTCTGTCGACCTAGCAGTAAAAAGGTACCTCAGATATAGGGAACTGATGTAGGTTGCATCCAACCAAAGATTAATCATAAAATTAGCAGGGGAGGGGAGGAGGGGACTTTGATAAGCCTAATGGGCTTCCTGTCCCAGATAATGGGAAACCAATTTTTTTTTGTTTAATTATCAGGGGGAAAGTGCCAACCCATTACGACTTTGTTAGACTTGGAAGGGGTCAGGATAAGGATTTTGGATGGGACAGGGTGAAGGAATGGTTCCAAACCACTTGGACAGTTGGGGATTGAACGCCAACCTGCATGAAGTGAGACCATCGCTCTACCGTCCAGTCAAAGTGGCTGGGAAACCAAACCATTGCCAGTAGCTATTGGAATGGAAGTAACAAAACGACTATTATTTCCCTGCTTCCTATCACTACTCAAGGATGCTGGCTGAAGTATTCCCTACAACTAGTCACTCACAGAACACAAGAGGTCACCCGGACCACACCCCACCCCATACCCTCGTTCACCTAAGTACTCACATTGATTACTTATAACCACAACACTTCCCATCTTCAACTCAACCTCCCCTTATGTCACATAAGTATATCACTATGTAGCTCAATATTTTTATACTATCTGATAGAAGGATACGAATTATAACTATGGAGATTTATCAGCCGCCACCATCACACCAGCAATGCCCACCTTGTGTCACCCACTGACATTGCCCACTTCGCCACTTGACATTCATTGTTCCATTGCCACACAACAAATACTCACTAAGATTAATTACGCCATTAAGAGCAGCACAAACAGATAAATGTCAAAGATTAACTGAAGCTCGACAGTCACCGCCTTCACCCTCCTGCGAGACCCCCTCATCTCCGCCCTTTCACAGCCTTATTTAGCACTTACGCAAGTCATGCCTGCGTGCCAATTTTCTGCAGAAAGCTGTCTTGGCATATGAGTAACCCACGTAGGCGAATCCAGCAAACACCGCCGAGCACAGAGCGACTTTATTCAACGTTCGGTCCTGGAGTGACCCGCTAGCTGCAGACGACATCTTGTCCATCACAACCCGTATATTTTTTACCCAGGGTGAACAACGCTTGCCACATTTATTCCACACGGCTCACTATCAATATAATTAAACCATATAAATGTTCATATTACTTAACTTTTATAGTTATATATATCCGATTTAATTATTAATATTGTTAAGGAAATATTACTGGGATGTAGCAGTTCATCTTAGATAAAAAAAATAACATGAAGTTACCCTGGTGGCAGTTTAGGGAAGTAACATGTATACAAATAATATGTCAAAGCTTGTTTATATACAATATGCAGTCCTTATATACTGAGTACTTATCTAATGGCTACTTTTATGCTCAGGAACTTGTATACTGAGCACTTAATTTATTGAGCACTACATACATACATATATATATAGGGGCTCGACGGCTGAGTGGACAGCGCTCGGGGTTCGTAGTCCTAAGGGTTCGGGTTCGATCCCCTGTGGAGACGGACCAGGCGGACACAAATGGGCAGTTTCTTTCACCCTGATGCTCCTGTTCAGCAGTAAATAGGTACCTGGTAGTTAGACAGCTGCTACGGGCTTTTTCCTGGGAATGTGTGTGTGAAAATTAGGATTAAGGACTTGCCCGAAACACTATGTATGCTAGTGGCTGTATGCTAGCCACTAGCTGTATGCATAGCTATGCTATGTGTGCTAGTGGCTGTACAAGACTAAGAACTCTTGTATAAATAAATAAATAAATAAAAACAATATATATATATATATATATATATATATATATATATATATATATATATATATATATATATATATATATATATATATATATATATATATATATGTCGTACCTAGTAGCCAGAACTCACTTCTCAGCATACTATGCATGGCCCGATTTGCCTAATAAGCCTAGTTTTCATGAATTAATGTTTTTTCGACAACCTAACCTACCTAACCTAACCTAACCTAACGTTTTCGGCTACCTAACCTAACCTAACCTATAAAGATAGGTTAGGTTAGGTTAAGTAGGGTTGGTTAGGTTCGGTCATATATCTACGTTAATTTTAACTCCAATAAAAAAAAATTGACCTCATACATAATGAAATGGGTAGCTTTATCATTTCATAAGAAAAAAATTAGAGAAAATATATTAATTCAGTAAAACTTGGCTTATTAGGCAAATCGGGCCTCGCATAGTAGGCTGAGAAGTGAGTTCTGGCTACTAGGTACGACATATATATATATATATATATATATATCATTATAGAGTACCACCTCTAGCTGGAAGAAGGGGGACCCATAGCCTTGAAGGAAACCACGCATAACGCATTAGAGGGAATGTTTAGATCCCCTCCACTACAGTTTCTGTGTGCTTTTCTCCTACCACCCCCTTCCTTTTTTATTTTTTGTGGTTTATTATGCATTTGATGGTTACAAGATATACATGGGTTGATGCAAAAATAATAATGCAAAAAGGTGATTAAAGGTTATGGATCTCTTGAAAAACACAACAATGGGAAACATTGATGAATGTCACAGACGGGTTCGATCATTGTTGCAAGTCAAACACTTCTTCGAATTCCTCTGAAGTTGGACTAGTGCCCAAGACGCAACAGGCATTTCCCCTCTGAATTGCAACACTGAGGCGCTGGAACAAGAAACTTTTTGCTCTCTGGTCTTTTGTAGCGCTGATCAATTTGTCCCCCAATTCCTTCAGGAACTTCAATGCACATTTTCCCCACGAACCGAGGGTCTCCGAGCCGATCGGAACAAAGCTGTATGTATATGTATATATATATATATATATATATATATATATATATATATATTTATATATATATATATATATATATATATATATATATATATATATATATTTATATATATATATATATATATATATATATATATATATATATATATATTTATATATATATATATATATATATATATATATATATATATATATATATATATATATATATATATATATATATATATATGTAACTCTATAATGATTTGTGACGATAATCTCCTTCAAGAGAGATTGAGCCTGCTCTTCCCTCCTAAGCACGTCCCTAACAACAATAACAACTAATATAGAATATATATCCAACAAGTACAACACCAAGGTTTGCCCAGAGAGCAAACGTATTCAGCACCGGGAACACCTGCTCCACCTCCGCCACTCAAACCAGCAAACTACTTGTCCATCGCCTGCCCCTCGCTGATTGGCTGGTGCCCGTCGCACCTGCTCCCTCCAGCCGCCACACTAGCTGACGTCTGGGCCACCACAACCTACAGTCATCAGAATATCCCGTGCTTTCCACAAGTTAACACGTCTCATTGGTAGACTAAGCCTTGGCTTACGTGTACTAAGGGAGGTGGCAGCTTGAAGCCAATATTCCTGCACTCATATATCTCCTTGTATATTATTCACTTGTCTATTATTCACTTGTCTTAACGTAACTTTTCATTTTGCCAGTGATTATTCTTATTATTTTGTTTGATTGATTTTATGTTACAATTTTTTATGTCCAATTTTATTCATGTTTTGCTTTTCTAACGTAATTAAAATTTCATTGTTAAATTTACTTGTGTTTTGTGTGTCTTCCCATTACCTTACCACAGACGAAAGTTCCAGATTTTCTCTTTTTGTTTCTTTATGTGACGAGGCCATACCCCTAGCTTTTGAAACAGCCGAACACCAACGCGTTACCATCACAATATATATATATATATATATATATATATATATATATATATATATATATATATATATATATATATATATATATATATATATATATATATATATATATATATATATATATATAATATGGCCTGTTCCTTATTACCAACGTATCTGCATGCTTCAACATCAAGACTCAACATCAACAATATATGCCACACGTATTGTCTAGACACGCCTCTCCCCTCCTCTCTACCCTACCTTCCACAAAACCGCTCATCTGCCATCTAGCCAGCGCTCCCAACACCAGACAAACCATAGTAATGGTCGTTTCTGCAGTTGGAAGAAAATGCACACAAAAAGTGGTGGACTTGTTTATTTTAATAATAATAATAAATAATTATAGTGAATAATAATAATAATTAATTATAATGGATAATAATAATTAATTATAATAAATAATTATAATAAATAATTATAATGAATAATAATAATTATAATGAATAATAATATGTATTAACTCGATTACAATTAATATTTACATTCATAATTAGTAATTGAAATTTGCTTTATTTGAATTTACACTAATTACAATTCTTGTTATAGATCTCTTAGCTATCTGCATGTATCTAGGCTTATCACTTTGGGGGTTCCGGCGGAGCACCCCCAAAGATAACCCGAATGCTTAGCAAGTACAACCGAAGTGGCCCCTGAGCCTGCCTATGCTTCATCCTTTGTAAAACAGGTGATGCAGAGGATCCCGGGAGAAGGGTGAGCGTTTGGTCGAGAAACAGCTGCGGTCAAGAGCGGACAAGGACCCTACCTCCCGCAGGCGCGCTTTAAGTAACCCCAGCTCGTTGCGCACGCAGCTTAGGCGATTAGACGCAACTCTTAGTCATACGTTTTCTTCCCACAGAAACCCCACCGCTTTTGGCAAAAGTAGTGTCCATTTATCTTGCCAGCTTCAAGTCTACAGCTCCAGAATTCGTGCCAAAGTGGCATCACACCACTGGCAAGCTGGATGCTTGCCAGTGTCCAGTGCACCATTATGGGCTATTCATGCCTGTGCCACCTTTCGGGTGGCTTAATTTTTATCAATCAATCAATCAGCGTGCCAAATTATCCTCCTGGACCTAGATTCACCAAGCTCCATGTATTTCTTAATAAGTAGGTTTGCTACGAAGGTTCCTAAGTATGCCCTAAGTAGATGCTTACGTGCAATTCAGGTAGGTCCACTTACGAAGATATTTGGATTTTGGGTCTGGTTCACCTGCATGTCGACAAAGGTCACTGCTGTGTTACATTTGGCCAATCAGAGAGCAACATTCTTCATATTGAAGATTTAGCGCTGGCTTATCGGAGCTCTACTGCCTCCTATTTACGTCGAATTTTCTTATAAAATTAGTATATTTCGAAGTAAAACTGTTTTTTCAACTTCTACAGCCAGCACCGACATTGTAGTAAACAAATATGTTACATTTGTTGTTTACCTACGTAATTCTAAGAGATACTGTGTAGCTGTCCTTGCTCAGAAGATGCTCTGACAATTATTGTATATATTTACTGAATTTACCGAAGGGCCACTAACTATCTAGTGGCCTCGACGAGGACAGAAAGCCGGTGGCTTGTTAAAGGGCCCGCCAATTGTCTTAATGATACTTTTTTGCTGGAATTTGGCATTTACGGCTTCAGCGGGTAGGCGGTTCCATGGGTTTATAACCCTCTTGGTGGAAAAAACATGTTTTCAGTCCTACTTGAGAGAACATACTCTCCAACACTATATCTGTGATTGCCCTGTTATTAGTGACTTCATATCAAATGGTATGAGGTACTTTGAGCTCTGTAATTACTTCATACTCAGGAATATTGAAAGATGTTCTTGTGAAGAATGTGTAATTGCCTAAGTGTAGTTACAGGATGAGAGCTACGCTCATGGTGTCTCGTCTCCATAGCAGTCATAGAACGCTTTGAAATTAGTGATAGTTTTGGCCTCCACCATCTTCTCACCTAACTTGTTCCAACCATCTACCACTCTGTTTACAAAAGTGAATTTTCATATATGTCTCCAGCAGCATGTTTGTCCGGTGTGTGGACATAGTTCTACCAACAAGTGTAAAATGCTCCAAACAAGGACAGCAGATGATGCATATTTATTGCCACCTGGTAGGTGTCAACCTCTTCCACCTGGCAATCAATGTCACAGTAAATTTAAATAGCCATACAAGCAATCCTTAAAAACTCATTATTAGTTTGCAACATACAACTGTGAGGATTCTAAAGCCAAGGGAACCTTGTATAATTAAATTATTGAAGTAAAATATCTCAATAATTTACTCTTAGGGCTGTTCAGCAAACTTGATTGTATCAGATCAACATGCCAAATGACCTATCCACCCAATTTTACTTGTCTTCTCATGGGCGGTCCTCCTCTTCAAGATAATGTAAAAGAGTTAAGGAAAAGAAGACCTTATGGAGGGCTGACCTTTGAAGATAATGTATTATGCAGGTATGTCTCAAGAAATAATGTATCAGTATTATAGTGTTTATTAATGTTTACTCCCTGATTGATAGTCAAAAATACAGGACCACAAATGGAATAGTATAAAAAATAGTAGTAGTAGTAGTTAGAGGGTCCCGGTAGTATAAGTGGATTCGTTCTTGATGCACAATCGAGAATTCCAGGTTCGAATCCCGAGCGGGACAAAAATGATCGGGCACATTTCCTTTCACTTACTGCAACATGTCCCGTGTCCATTGTGTCCCCCAACACAATGAATAATTATTATTAAAAGTAAATGATGCTGTTGAAGAAAAGCAAGACATATCTGTATCCAAGGTTATTTCAACCCAAACTATTTGCTGATGGTTTGACATGATGTTGTAACAACAAAGATGCCTTTGATTGACTAAAGATGTCAAGTGAGGCCAAGATACAATATACAGTATACTGTACCTGTATAATGAACCTCTGCTATCCACCTGCTAGTAGGAATTGCTTAGTGTTTTTGCGATGCAAGCCAAGATGTTTGATACAAGTCCAACCCTATAAAACTAGAAGTGTAAAATTATGTATTGTGCAGAAAGGAACAGAGAAACTTGGAGAGAGATCCGGAGCTTTCAAGTCTGGGTAGGAGATGGTCTTCCCACTGACTTGTTGGGAACTTAGTTTATGACGTAACTTAACATTTGGCACATGGACTCTAACTACGAGCCAATAACATTACTATGTTATTGGCAATAATGATGGCCCATCATTTCAGCGTTCCCGAGTAATTATCATCTCCCATTTTGTGTAAACATAGTAACAGATTTGCCTGAAATGTTGTTGTCTCCTCTTTAAAGGTAACTTAATGATGATTTTGTTTGGTTCAAATATGGATAAAGGTGCAAAACAGCATTCCTCAGTTATATATGACATAAGGTTATGATAGCTAAGACTGGAAGAGCTAAACTGTCCTCTGAAAAATGTCCTATGTGCATAAAATACCATAAATTATATTTGGTTAAGGAAAGAAAATGTGACCAGAGAGTTGATATATTTAAAATAAAGTACTTTTAGGATAAAAACATCTAGCTAGACATTTTATAGTAAAATAGATGCTAAAAATAAATTGAATAATAAATAAAACAATGTTTATAATATGAACACTTAATATTAAGGATATCTGATATAAATAAGAAACTTATAATAGGAAACAAAAAAAAAAGAATAAAACATATTCCCTTAAAAGAAACTGAAAGCTGGCATTTCAATACAGTATTCACACTGTCCATTAGTTGCAATGCAAACTTGAATGCAGTTTCACTAACATGCGAGTGAATTATCTTCACAATACTGTTCATGTATTTGTATTTTCTAGAAATCTTCAGCTGCCTTCACTTGACAGACTGTTGTGAAGAAGTCTGTGCTTCCAAGGCTTTCTGCTCCTCCAACTTCTCCAGGGCAGACTGAGGAACTTTATCGTAACATTTCTTGAGTGTAGCACCACTGAAGTCAAAGCCAGGATTCTGAAAGACATAATACAGTAATACTATTAAAGCACAAAGTAATCATATTAACAATTTTGCACTCATCATACGCTCCCGCGATCCATAATTTTTCTCATGTCCGAGTCGTGGACGCGAGTGGCGTCCATCATTTTAAAATATTTGTTAAAAATTTTAATTTTATCCTATCAATCTGGGAGTAGTTTTAAAATGAGCATCATTAGATTGTACACAATTTGACACCAAAATGAAAGACGTAACATGAAAATTGAAGTCAGAACACTGGAAAGATTATAAATACTTTTCTGGGGGGAGTCCCTTTGGCTCCCCGGAGCTTACTAGGCTGATATGCTAATGTCAGACTTTGGCATTAGTCATGTATATGGAGTTCAATGGGCCTACCGAGGACCACAAGCCAGAACCTGGCCCCATCAGAAGAGGCAAGGGAGGCAATGGCCTATAGAAACCCCCATGTGGTTGAAAGCATTCTGTCTGCCATCGACGAGGTCAGGCACCCAGTAAGGTAAGCATCCCAAAACAAACCTCTATTCTGGTGAAAATATTGCTACCAAAAGCTGAACAAATGAATAGAACTCCCCTGAACAAATGGATAGAACTCGTCTAAACAAAACGAGCAAACGATCATGACGTCACATGTTACTGCACTGCTGTCTGCGCAGCTCCCCCCTTCCCGGGAGAGGGAAGGGGGAGCCCCAGACCCCACACGCCGACTGTCCACCCTTTAGTTCTCAGGCTGATGCTAGAGGCGGAGGTTGTGTGCTTGGCTCCAGGGTTTTCAGCACTGTGCTTAGAGTGTGGTGGTTGTCTTCGAGGGGTGCGAGAGCCAGGAGTTATTCTACAGTACTCGGGCTGCATGCACCTAGGGTTATCGTCCCTAGGTGCCCAGTAAGTACTGCCCTTGGGGCTTGGGGCCACCTTCCACAAGCTCCTCGGGACCTGCCTCTGCTAGGCAGTATTACTGCTCGGTTTTTTGGCCGCCCTTTGGGTGCTTGGGGGTTTTGTCTTTCTTGTTTACCTTAGGGTAAGAGGCAGTTTGCACTGGTGGGCACAGGGTGCTGCACAGCTTGTTTTCACCACTCAGCGGCCGGCTCTGTTCCTTGGGGTACATTGTCCTCTTGCGGGGTTTTCTTTTTCTTTTTCTTTTTGCCTTGTGGGGGGTCTGCCTTGCTTCCCCTTTTGTGCCTGACCTGTGCACGGTTATTTTTCTGGTGGAGTCCCCTGCTAGGGCACTGTGAGTGTACACGTCCCTGGGGTTAGCAGTACCCTGCCTGGGATTACCTGGGCGTGAGTCCCTGTTGGTAAATGCTCAGGACCCTGGGAATCCCCTAGGGGGCGCATGGGTCCGATGAATGTGTCCCCAGAGTACCCCCCTCGCTTTGTGCGAGTTCGAGGGGTTGCTTGGTCCCCTTGACTCAGGGTGATCTCACGGTTTTTGCCTCCGTCCCGCTACCTGTTGGGTCGGTGATGATACTTTCGACCCTAAGTCCTGCGAGTTCTGTTGTTTGCTGATGACTCGATTTACCCATTCTACTGATGATCTTCTATGGGTACAGGCG
The DNA here is from genome assembly GCF_040958095.1 of Procambarus clarkii. Taxonomy (NCBI): domain Eukaryota; kingdom Metazoa; phylum Arthropoda; class Malacostraca; order Decapoda; family Cambaridae; genus Procambarus; species Procambarus clarkii. The sequence continues at coordinate 16,249,168 of NC_091180.1, read as the reverse complement.
GCGCAGGCGTTGCATGTACGCTTTCGGCTGTTGCAACACGCTAGGTTGGTTGCTCACCCAGATGCCCTGAGACTGCCCTGTTTTGCCTATAGGGACCAAGACTTGGGGGTCGGGGTCGCTTCGACCCTGGTACCCCCCTCGTCCTTCTTCTTCAGTGGTTCGTTCTGGTCCCCCACCCCCTGCTTCCAGCGCCAAAGCGTCTGAGGGTTTCGGAGTCGGATCAGGGTTTAGATGGTCCCGAGTCTCGGGCGGTCTTGGGGGATGCTCCTTCTGGTGTGGCAACAGAGGCCTTCGAGTCCGATCTCCCTGCCGAAGCCTCTGGGTCTGACCAGTGGGCCTTCTCCTGTTCGGCTCAATCGGCTGCGCCAGCCTTTTCTTTAGGGGCCGGTGCTCTAGGGGATGACTTAACCCCGGGTCCCAAATCTATGACCAAGGTCAAGGTCAAACCTTGACCACATCAAGGTTTGATGTGGTCCTTGGCTCTTTGGAAATGGTCGTTTCGGGTGACTTGTCTGCCGAGTTCTCGGGGTTTGGCTCTCCTGGCCGTTCACGTGCGGGGAGTGTCCAACATCTTGACCGACGGCCTGTCACGTTCACGACGGCCGACGTTCCGCTCTCCACGGAATGGACGGTCGACGCCGACCCTTTCAGTTGGCTTTGCCAGACGTTCGGTCGCCCCTACCAGGTGGACGGGACGCCTTCCCCACATACAGGGGAATGCGTAGCACATTCCCCTGTATGTGGCGCACTTCCCTGACTGCGAGGCCGTCGGGGTCGATGCCTTTCGGCAAGACAGGTCGAGGTGGGAGTTTCAAATAGCAAATAGTAGCTTGTTCTACTATGCAGAGAACAGGATGTACCTGGGGGTTACCTTGTGCAAATAGCTAAAATCGATCTCAAATTTGTGGTACTGTATTCTTTTTCCCGAGATATTAGCAGATTAGTAAAGGCAAAGCTAATATTAATAATAATAGTTTTAAAAAATACATAAGAACATGGTACAGTGGTTAATTATACATCACATACATATTGTACTATATTGTTCTATAATGGGTACAAGATATACTGTACTGTATTCTAATACAGTACATAGAATGACACATTTAATAAAAAGCAAGAGGCATGTGTAGTATTTAATTATATCACCCTCTTAATTACATATTATACAATACTGTATATACATATACAATGTACAAAATATATATAAATACACATACATACATACATACATACATACACATACACATATACATGCATATATACATACACAAATAGGAGAACATAGACCCCCACACAACCTATAAATTATGTGAGAAATCTTTAAAGAATTCTGATAAAGAAAAAGATCTTGAGGTGATTCTAGGTAGAAAACTATCACCTGAGGATCACATAAAGAACATTGTGCGAGGAGCCTATGCCACGCTTTCTAACTTCAAAATTGCATTTAAATACATGGATGGCGAAATACTAAAGATATTGTTCAGAACTTTTGTTAGGCCAAAGCTAGAATATGCAGCAGTTCTGTGGTACCTATATCTTAAAAAGCACATCAACAAACTGGAAAAGGTGCAAAGACATGCCACCAAATGGCTGCCAGAACTGAAGGGCAAGAGCTTCGACGAGAGGTTAGAGGCATTAAATATGCCAAAATTAGAAGACGGAAGAAAAAGAGGTGATATGATCACTACGTACAAAATAGTAACAGGAATTGATAAAATCGATAGGGAAGATTTCCCGAGACCTGGAACTTCAAGAACAAGAGGTCATAGATTTAAACTAGCTAAACACAGATGCCGAAGAAATATAAGAAAATTCACTTTCGCAAACAGAGTGGTAGACAGTTGGAACAAGTTAGGTGAGAAGGTGGTGGAGGCCAAGACCGTCAGTAGTTTCAAAGCGTTATATGACAAAGTGTGTTGGGAAGACAGGACACCACAAGCGTAGCTCTCATCCTGTAACTACACTTAGGTAATTACACTTAGGTAATTACACACACTCATATATATATATATACATACAGTATATATGTTATTTATTTCCACAGTTCAAAGATTTAGTAATATTCACAATTAATTTTGATATACTTTTACACACAGCTCTAAGAGAAGAGCACTGGCAGCATAAATGATGGCAACTCACCTCAATCTGGAATCGTTCAAGATCTAATTTCTTTCTCATTTCATGGATGGTCCAGGGGTCAGCGAGGAAGTTGTCAGTCAGCAGTCCCTCCCATAGTGTCTCCTTGCTGCAGGCATCAGCCTTGGACATAGCAATGTGTAGTAATTTCTTGTCTTCCAGTGTCCATACTGTCTCGTCTGCTCTCACCACCCCAAACAGTTGTCCCTGAAGTTAGAAATGATCACATCTTGCTTAAGGAGGAATGACATATGACTTATCTACCCATATCTTTGGAAACCTTATTAACCCATTGAAAAAATTCTTATGGAGTAGGCTTAGTGTATAATCTTTTGGTACTGATGTCCTCCAATGTTGGAATCATATGAATGAACACATTAGATATTTCCCAAATACAGTGGTACCTCGAATAACGAATTTAATTCGTTCAGGCGCCGTCGTCGTCATATGAAATGGAAGTTATACAAAACGAATGTCCCCATTGACAATAATGGTAATCAAATTAATTTGTTCTACCACCGAAAAACATCAATATGATATTCGATGTTTTAAATAATGGAGCAGCCTACCTTACATACACTACACAAACCTTTATGACATTTTTCTTTCTTCAAATTTGGTCAATATTTATTTTTCATTTGTTTTATAGCGAAAGGTTTGTTCGGTAGTCGGCAGGTAGGCTGCTCTATGTTTCATACATAAAAAAAACAAAAATAAAAAAAATTAAGAATTTTGTAAACCAGAACAAATGTCAAAAAGGTTCGTTTGGTTGTCTACAGGTAGGCTGCTCTATGTTTCTTAAATAAAAAAATAATAAAAAAGTTGAAACAATTTGGAAAATGGACAAATGCCATAAAGGTTCGTTCAGTGTTTGACGGGTAGGCTGCTCCATTATAACAATCTTTCTTTGTTTCAAATGTGTTCCATATGTTTTGAATTTTTTGTTTACGTCCCAATCATGGAGCAGCCTACCCGACAAACATTGAACGAATCTTTATGGCATTTGTCCATTTTGCAAATTGTTTCAACTGTTTTTTTTTTTTTTTTTTTTTTTTTTTTTTTATTATTTAAGAAACATGGAGCAGCCTACCAGTAGACAGCCTACCGAACGAACCTTTTTGACAATTGTTCTGGTTTTCAAAATTCTTAATTTTTTTATTTTTGTTTTTTATGAACAAAACATTGCGCAGCCTACCTGCTGACCACCGAACGAACCTTTTGCTATAAGACAAATGAAAAATAAATATTGAACAAATTTGAAGAAAGAAAAATGTCATAAAGGTTTGTGCAGTGTATGTAAGGTAGGCTGCTTCATTATTGAGACGTAAATGACAAATACAAAACAAATGGAACACTTTTGAAACAAAGAAAGATTGTTATAATGGTGCAGCCTAACTGCCGAACACCGAACGAACCTTTTTGACATTTGTTGTACAGTATTTCAGAAATTTCATGTCTTTTTTCTACAAAAATGTCAATGCTTTGCAACATCTCAGCAGTCACCGCTTTATATTCCAGCATCATTAGCATCTTTAAACAAGAACAACATAATTTATTTGCATCGTCGGAGGCGTCCAAGAATGTGCAAGCAGCAGCGCGACCTCACCATGTAGTGTTGACGTTACTCAAATGGGCGTTCGCCATTCGGGACGATTTGTCGCCGATCAGGCCGGTCGTTACCCAAAATGTTCGCCTTTTGGGGCGATCGTTATGCGAGGTACCACTGTAATTCCACATAGAGTACACTAACGAGAGAATTGACGGAAAGATACATGAAAAATAAGAAGGGCATAAGGAAAACAAACAACATATACAGTACCTGTATACTGTATACCTGTAAGTTAAAAATTTAAGAAACAATAACTACAAGAGCAGCTCTTAAGAGGGGAAAATGTAACTGATCATAAGATAGCAACACCAGGTGAGTTTAGCCACACGTTGCTGTAATGTATATGTCAAGTTGCAAATATTGCTTGTGTAATTACTGTACCTAAGTGTAGTTACAGGATGAGAGCTGTGCTCATGGTGTCCCGTCATCCCAGCACTCTTTATCATATAATGCTTTGAAACTACCAACGGTTTAGGCCACCACCACCACCTCACCTAACTTGTTCCCACCGTCCACCAGCGTTTGTGAAAGTGAATTTGCTTAAATTTCTTCGGCAGCTTTGATTAGTTAGTTTAAATCTATGAGCTCTTGTTCTTGAAGTTCCAGGTCTCAGGAATTATTCCCTATAAATTTTGTGTGATGTGTGATGCCAAAAAATATTTAATTTGCTATAGAAGCAGAGGTACAGGAGGCACTGCTACAACCTTCACATTAACAGAACAGTATTGACTTACAGGACACTGAACAAACTATTTCTTTCCACTTACCTCAAAAATCACCTTGTCCAAAACCACCACCTTAATGTGAGATGGTTTGACAACTACCTGTATGGATTTTGACTTCGTTCCCACAGGTATGTCCACCTCAGTGTGGACTTCAGCAACTGTCTGCCACCACCTGCCCCATGGCACCTTGCATGGCACTATCCCACTTCTTTCATCAAAGTTTGTCTCAACATAATCAGGCATGGCTCTTTGGCAATGCTGAAAAGTAAATAAATAAATCTGAGAAATGTAAAGATTCTATAATACAATAAGGTTACAGTATTTCCATTGTAACATATTTATATGTGCAGTGTACATGTTTTAGTGATAAGACACATATATAAGATAAGATACAGATACAAGATAAGATAGATACAAGATATGACAGATAAGATACAAATGAACAGATTCCTGAACATGCTGGTTCAGGAATCTGTACACCAGTTGATTGACAGTTGAGAGGTGGACCAAAGAGCCAAAGCTTAACCCTCACAAGCACAGCTAGGTGAGTACAACGAGTTACCGTTGAGTTACAATGAGAAACCACTCAAACCGTTGAGTGGTTTCTTATATTTATTTAGTAGAGTCTTGGTTACAGCAGTCAGTGTGTTGGCAATGTAGTGAAGTGTCATAGTACAGTAGTTGAGACATAGCCTGGAGCATGGCAGAGAGATGAGTGAGGCTCTCTGCCTCAATGCATGCGAAGTCGAAGAGCTCGAATGCGGGCGAGAGCGTGGAAGCTTGATGCGGACAGAATCTGGCTATCTGCTCTGTAGTGAGGCTGAATTGTCTTGTGAGGGGGTAGGAACTGGACTCGTCAAGGGTAACATTGTTGCTGGTGAATGTTGAAGATATGCGGTATCTCTCAAGCGTCTATACTAAATCACTACAGTATTTGAGTTAGATTGATGATGATTCGCTGAAGAGAACTTATATTACAAACTTCCCCTCACTTAGACCAAACTGACCAACATACCCGATTCATTTGAGAAAATTCATTTTCACAAACAGAGTGGTAGACGGTTGGAACAAGTTGGGTGAGAAGGTGGTGGAGGCCAAAACGGTCAGTAATTTCAAAGCGTTACATGACAAAGAGTGCTGGGAAGATGGAACACCACGAGCGTAGCTCTCATCCTGTAACTACACTTTGGTAATTACACATAAATCACAAGACATATTACCCTATAACAATTATATACCGCCACCTGAAACCATCTACAAATTCAAAAAATTCCAAAAATTTAAAATGTTTATTCAGGTAAATGTACATACATAGAAGATGAGTTACAAATATACTGTAATGTTCGATTTATAGATAGAGCTAGTACTTACAATACCTAAAGCCACTAATACGCACAGTGTCTCGGCCAAGGTGTGGGAGGGGGGGGGGAGAACACTTAGACTAGAGCTTAATACTAATAGAGATTAAAGTATAAATTGTGTTGAAAATGGAAAAAAGGGGGATTGGGGGGGGGAACATGGCAGAAATCAGCAATTATACAAGTCGGTCAACAAACAGCATTTATTTAAAATAGCAAGGCATGGGTTGACATTTAGGGGGCAAGGTAGGTTACATGGAGTAAATTAGGTAGTACTTAGTTTTTATCTTAAACTGGTTGAGAGAGGTACAGTCTTTGACATGATTGGGAAGGTCATTCCACATTCTGATCCCATTGATTTGTAAAACATATCTAGTTTGGTTAAGCCGCACTCTTGGAATATCAAATAGGTACAGTATTTGTTTCTGGTGTGGTGCCTATGGGTTCTGTTACAACCTTCTAGGAAGCTTTCAAGCCTTCTAGGAAGCATTCAAATAAATAAAATTAAATCAGAGTACTATCGAGAGCTCGTGGAAACAAAATATACCCACAACATACAATTTCATAAAGAAATAATGCCGTTATTTCCACCCAAAATACTGTACCTAATACAGCCAGCCAGACGACACTTAGTGAAGGAAGTCTTACTAAGCGAGCACCTCTACGGCTGCTTGACACTCCCGCCGCCACTCCATAGAAAATGGACCATCCAGGGACAACTACTCAAAATCAAAATCCAAATGTTTCTTCAGGTTAATGTACATATATAAAAGATGAGTTACAAGCATAATGTTGGATTTATAGATACAGCTTGTACTTACAATACCAATACCTAAAGCCACTAATACGCATAGCGTTTCGGGCAAGATGTGGGGGAAAACACTTAGACTAAAGCTTAATACTAATTGAGATTAAAGTATAAACTGTGTAGAAAAGGTGAAAATGGGGGAGGAGGGAAACATGGCAGAAATCAGCAATTATACAAGTTGGTCAACAAACAGTATTGTTTCAAAATAGCAAGACATGGGTTGACATTTAGAGGGGTAAGGTAGGCTACATGGAGTTTATTAGGTAGAACTTAATTTTAGGTAGAAGAGTTAGTCAAGTTTAGAGTTAGGTAGTACTCTCAAGCAGTTTTATTTTTAAACTGGTTGAGAGAGGTACAGCTTTTGACATGATGGAAGGTCATTCCACATTCTGGGTCCCTTGATTTGTAGAGCATTTCTAGTTTGGTTAAGACGCACTCTTGGAACATCAAATAGGTATTTGTTTCTGGTGTGGTGCCTATGGGTTCTGTTATAACCTTCTAGAAATCCTTTAAGCTTCCTAGCTTAAAAGTTTCCTAGCCTAGGAAGCTTTTGTCCCGCCTCTCAATTGTCTATCAACTCGTGAACAGATTCCCAAGCCTACTGGGCTCTATCATATCTACATTTGAAACTGTGTATGGAGTCAGCCTCCACCACATCACTGCCTAATGCATTCCACCTGTTAACTACTCTGACACTGAAAAAGTTTTTTCTAACGTCCCTGTGGCTCATTTGGGTACTGTACTTAGTTTCCACCTGTGTCCCCTTGTTCGCGTGTCACCCGTGTTAAGTAGTTTATATTTATCTACCCTGTCAATTCCTCTGAGAATTTTGTAGGCAGTGATCATGTCTCCCCCTACGCTTCTGTCTTCCAATGTCGTGAGGTGCATTTCACGCAGCCTTTCCTCGTAACTCATGTCTCTTAGTTCTGGGACTTGCCTAGTGGCTATTGCTGTGTATACCTAAGCTTGTTAATAATATAAAAAACTAATAATTTTCTTAATTTTTTGCTTAATTTCTTAATTTTTTATCAGTTAGATTAACGACCTGTGCGAAACGTTATGCGTGTAGTTGAATCTGTAGCTAGTTCTTGATCTACACTGTGTAATATCTCATACAGAATAGGGTTATCTTGAGAGGATTTCGGGGCTTAGCGTCCCCGCGGCCCGGTCCTCGACCAGGCTTCCTTTTTGTTACACACACCCAGGAAACAGCCCGTAGCAGTTGTCTAACTCCCAGGTACCTATTTACTGCTAGGTGAACAGGTGCATCAGGGTGAAAGAAATTGTTCCCAATTGTTTCCGCCTCCACCTTTTTTTATAGGAGTAAAGAGGATGGAGAGGCATATACTGAAGGTGAAGGAGTTTAGAAGTGGGATATACAGTGAGAATTACGAAAGCAGGCGGGCTGTCCGCCTTGCTGACACGGCTAAACAAGACAAGGCATCCCTCGCCTCCACCGGGAATCGAACCCGGAACCTCAGCTACGAATCCTGGGCGCTGTCCACTCAGCTGTCAGGGTAGCAGCACATTGCTGTGTATACCTAATTTTCCTAATAAAAAAGTGGCTTTGCAATAATGTAAAAACATCAATGCTACGTTCTCTCATAAACCAAATGTATCTTCCTGTATATATATAAATAAATAAAGTAAATGAACAAGTGTGGAGGGAGAGAGGTAGGTAAGGGTTGGGGGAGGGGTTGGGGTTAAGAGAGGGTGGGAGGGAATTAGGGTTGAAGGTTACGAGGGGAAGGGGTGGGGGGTGAGGGGAAGGGATGGGTGCTGAAGGTTACGAGAGGGAGGGAGGGGGAGAGTGAGGAGGGAGGGGGAGAGTGAGGAGGGAGGGGGAGAGTGAGGAGGGAGGGAGGGAGTGCCAGACGTCAACAAACAAGATGGCCTGGTGAGCCCAGTGAACTTAACCAACTATATCTTCCCCCGCCCCGTCGGTCTTCCTGACGGGCGTCTCTCTCTCCTTGGCGGGTCCTCCTGACGTAGTGATGAGAATGACACCCGCAGTGAGCCAAGACGACGAGCTCCACCACCCAGGACGATGATCATCGCCGCCCTGGACAATGAGACACACTGCTGCCCACGACACCATGATCACCGCCAAGATAATGAGAATGTTGAGGAATAAAGTAGTGTTGTCGGTGCTGCTGCTGGTGGGGGTCGCCTACTCCTGTCTCTCCCTCTGGTCACAGGTACATGCTGCACGTCAGTGCTGCTGCTGGTGGGGGTCGCCTACTCCTGTCTCTCCCTCTGGTCACAGGTACATGCTGCACGTCAGTGCTGCTGCTGGTGGGGGTCGCCTACTCCTGTCTCTCCCTCTGGTCACAGGTACATGCTGCACGTCAGTGCTGCTGCTGGTGGGGGTCGTCTACTCCTGTCTCTCCCTCTGGTCACAGGTACATGCTGCACGTCGGTGCTGCTGCTGGTGGGGGTCGCCTACTCCTGTCTCTCCCTCTGGTCACAGGTACATGCTGCACGTCAGTGCTGCTGCTGGTGGGGGTCGTCTACTCCTGTCTCTCCCTCTGGTCACAGGTACATGCTGCACGTCAGTGCTGCTGCTGGTGGGGGTCGTCTACTCCTGTCTCTCCCTCTGGTCACAGGTACATGCTGCACGTCAGTGCTGCTGCTGGTGGGGGTCGTCTACTCCTGTCTCTCCCTCTGGTCACAGGTACATGCTGCACGTCGGTGCTGCTGCTGGTGGGGGTCGTCTACTCCTGTCTCTCCCTCTGGTCACAGGTACATGCTGCACGTCAGTGCTGCTGCTGGTGGGGGTCGTCTACTCCTGTCTCTCCCTCTGGTCACAGGTACATGCTGCACGTCAGTGCTGCTGCTGGTGGGGGTCGTCTACTCCTGTCTCTCCCTCTGGTCACAGGTACATGCTGCACGTCAGTGCTGCTGCTGGTGGGGGTCGTCTACTCCTGTCTCTCCCTCTGGTCACAGGTACATGCTGCACGTCAGTGCTGCTGCTGGTGGGGGTCGTCTACTCCTGTCTCTCCCTCTGGTCACAGGTACATGCTGCACGTCAGTGCTGCTGCTGGTGGGGGTCGTCTACTCCTGTCTCTCCCTCTGGTCACAGGTACATGCTGCACGTCAGTGCTGCTGCTGGTGGGAGTCGCCTACTCCTGTCTCTCCCTCTGGTCACAGGTACATGCTACACGTCGGTGCTGCTGCTGGTGGGGGTCACCTACTCCTGTCTCTCCCTCTGGTCACAGGTACATGCTGCACGTCAGTGCTGCTGCTGGTGGGGGTCGTCTACTCCTGTCTCTCCCTCTGGTCACAGGTACATGCTGCACGTCAGTGCTGCTGCTGGTGGGGGTCGTCTACTCCTGTCTCCCTCTGGTCACAGAGACCTTCATTACTTATATAATGCTAGGAATCTTTGGGTAGATTTAGGTAGCTTTGGGTAATTAGATGGATCGCTGCATGGTGTAGTGCGTTGCTTCCCGACCTTTTTTTTTTTTTCCCTTCCCCAACCATGTTATGTCACTTATGGACCCCTCCTCTCCCTACAACCACGTTCTCTCTCTCACCTGTGGACCCTCTACAACCACGTTTTCTCTCCTGTGGACCCCCTACAACCACGTTCTCTCACCTGTGGACCTCCCTACAATCACATTCTCTCACCCATGGACCCCCTACAACCACGTTCTCACCCGTGGACCCCCTACAACCACATTCTCACCTGTGGACCCCCTACAACCACGTTCTCACCCGTGGACCCCCTACAACCACGTTCTCACCCGTGGACCTCCTACGACTACGGTCTCAAACATGGACTCCCCTATGACCACCTTCTCACCCATGGACCCCCCCCTATGACCATCTTCTCACCCGTGGACCTCCCCTACAACCACCTCACCTGTGGACCACCCCTACGACCACCTTTTCACCTCACCTGTGGACCCCCCTACGACCACCTTTTCACCTCGCCTGTGGACCTCCTTACGACCACCTTTTCACCTGTGGACCCTCTACGACCACATTCTCACCTGTGGACCCCCCTATGACCACGTTATCACCCGTGGACCCCCCTACGACCACTTTTTCACCCGTGGACCTCCCCTACCCCTGTGCTGCTCTGGGCCTTAAAGTGCTTTTACCAGCTCAAGTTATAATTGTTCTCAAGTTAAATTTGAGTTCGGTTCTTCTTCCCCATATTGGGTGCATCAGATATATAATTAATGCATTACATACTTGAGCATAGGTCCAGTATACCATAAAGTGTTCCAGCATTCCAATAATATTTACAGAACTCAGCTCTCGGCATATCTCAACTCGGAGAAGGGGTCGGTAGTCTGTCAGTATGGAATAGTATACAATACTGTATAATGTTCATGGAAATGCACATTTTCTCACAAAGTTGACACATGATGTACTCAACTCTTGAGTTCTTGCTTTATTAGTTTCAAATAGAGTTTCACTTTATTAGTTTCGTATACCATCAGGGAAGCACCAAGAAAGATAGGTACAGTAAATCAAAACAAACTACTGCATGATTTAAAAAATAACACTGAAGCCCCAACATTGCCAAAAAAAACTCCCCAACAATGAAAACAAAAGTGTTTTGGGATGCCTACCTTTCTGGGTGCCTAACCTGGTAGATGGCAGACATGGAATGCTTCCAACCACATGGGCGTTTCTATAGGCCATTGCTCCTCGTACCTCTCTGAAAGGGTCAGGTTCTGGCTTGTGGTCACCCTAAGCCAAGAGAGCTCTGTGACTTATGACTACTAATAATACGGCACTTAATCAGTATGATAGCTTCTGGTTCAGGGAGATAATGGGGCTCACCCAGAACTGGCATTTCACTACATTCAACACTGATTTTTTTTAGCCTCCCCCCCAAAAAAGTATGGGACTGAATGCAAGTACCGCAGCAAAAGGGTTGAGACATTTAATTTATCAACATGTTCCCTTGTGATTTTTATTTTAATATCCACAGGACATTACCAGGTAATGTCTCATATCTCATTGAATGTGATATTGAGGCACTGTGCAACATTTTGCTAACTTTTCTTAAATACCCTTCAGAACACTAGTAGTCCTGTCGAGAGCGAGGCTGAAGTTGCAGGAAGGGTTGAATTTCACTGGGGTCCTGATTCTTCAAATGGAACTTCCAATGATAAGGTTACAACATGCAGAAACTCTGTTCAAGGAAAAGTACTCCTTGCTGATGATCAAGGTAAGGAAGATTCAATTTTTGTCTTTGATTTAGTAGCGTGCTTAATAAATTCTGAAAAGTTTTAGTTATGTTGTGTTTTGACAAGTGTGAGGTGAATTAATGTGGGGTGAAGGTAATTTTTCTTACATTAATTCAAGGTAGGATATGTTTTAGATGTTATGGCCACAACATTTAGCACTAAATTGAAATGGGCCAAGTTATAGCAGTGTAATGGAACTCAACTGGAATTGAATCTGGTTTAACAGAATTTTAGTTGCAACAGAATTGCAATCTGGAAGGAATTTGAGTTGTATTCTTCTTCCCCATGATGGGTGCGTTTGGAGGTTCCGGAGTCTTCCTGGCTGGCAGATTGCACGTTCTTTTCATTGGGGTCAAAGCTTGGGGTTTGTCAGACCGGCACACTTGAGTGGCGAGAAACTCCTTCCGTTCTGTAGGTTTACTTGGGGGTGAGTTTGAGCACCTTAATGCGTGCTTGTTCGCCCGTGCTTTCTCGGGAAGTTGGCCTCGTACAGCTGCACGTGCAGGTTCCTACCCTTCGGTGTCCTTGGTTGCTGAAGATTTGCATGCCCGTGGGCATTTGACTTCAGTCTTGTGCTTCTTTTTCCTTCTCGAGCTGTCTTAAACCTGGCTTGAGGAGGATGTGGAGGTGTTGAGTGCCGTTGAGTGCTCGGCGGCTCGAGCATCAGCTGGGCTGTTGAAGCTGTTTTCGCCTATCCTGAAGGAGGCAGTGTCTCTGTTCTTTATTTCTCATCTTACGTGCCGTCAGGCTGTGCTGGCTCTCTTTGGAATCTGCTTGGGCCCTGACTCTTAGGTTTTCATCCCTGCTTTGTCCGTTGCTGTTGGCAAAGGCTGCTGTCACGCAGTTTCTGCAGGTGACTTCATCTAATTGTCGTCCTATGTCGGACTTGTTGCTTTTCCGGGGTGGCCGTTCTCAGCCTTCTTGTGAGAGTCGTACCAGGGCTCAGGGTTCCGCTAGTTGGGGTGGGCCATTGGTGCCAGGTTCTGAGCCGGTGCTTCCTTCGGAGCCGGTGTCATCTGGTCAGTGCGATGATCGCTCTGTTCGTCAGTCGGCTCTTCATAAGGGGCATTGGCCCTTTAGTAGTTCGTCCTGTTGATGGAGCGATGAGGGGAAGGCTTGCTCTGTTTGCTCATGCTTGGTCCCACAATTTGTGGGTGTTTTGGGTCATGTCATCTGGCCTCTGGTGGTTGGGCGGCTCCTCCTCCTTCAGGGAGGGGGGGGTATGGGGATGGCGGAGCAGGCTTCTTCCCCTGTGCTTTTTTGGGGTCATCTTGGAGCGGGTGTGCTTGGGCGTGGTCGAAATGACCCGGTCCCTCTGGTGGGTTTCCCAATTGTTTCCGGTGCTAAAATGGGACTGTGCAGATCTGGGGTTCATTCTGGACTTGCCCCATCTGAACCCCTGGATTCCTTGACCCCTTGATTCCTTTTGGATGACCACTCTGTCTCAGGTCTTTCTTCTTTTGGAGTCGGGTGCCTGGATGGTGTCCCTGGAACTCAAGGTTGCGTATTGGCACATTCCTGTCCATCTGGGGTCTGGCATGGGAGTCTGAGGCTTCTATCCCCCTCTCTGGGAGGGGGGAGCTGCGCAGACAGCGGTGTGGTGACGTGTGACATCATGCTAGTTTGCTCGTTTCTTTTTTGGGGAGTTCTATCCACTAGTTTGGTGTTAGGTAGCAATTTTAACCAGAATAGGTGTTTGTTTTGGGATGCTTACCTTTCTGGGTGCCCGACCTGGTTGATGGCAGACATAGAATGCTTCCTACCGCATGGGGGTTTCTATAGGCCATTGCTCCCCTTGCCTCTCTGAGGGTGCCAGGTTCTGGCTCGTGGTCCCCGGTAGGCCAACAGAACTCCATACACATGACTGATGCCAAAGTCTGACATTAGCATATCAGCCTGTATAGCTCCGGAAAGCCTCCAGGTCACACCCAGAAAATGGCATTTCATTACATTCAACACTGGCTTTTTTTTTTTTTTTTTTTAAGATTTCATTATTTAATATGAGCTGTATTGTGAGAGTGTAAAGTATCTAAGGAGAGCTAATACAATGAATTTTTCAGGTTATGTGTGTCATCGAGTAGACCGCTTGAGCACTGGTTGTTGCAATGTTGCAGTAGACACAACTCGCCGCTATGCATGTGACACTTGCAACACCCATGGTTGCTGTGCCATCTATGAATATTGTGTATCATGCTGCCTGCATCCTGATAAGGTAAGGCACAATATGTAAGTTTTATCAAATAAAGCTTCACAGAGACTCATGTATATCTGGATCTGTCTTGGTGTTTTTGACCAGTGTGATACACTAGAGTGAAGAATAATTGGGCTTAGCATCATGACTTCCACATGTTCTATGAACATCTGGAGTCTTACTCGGCTCTTAAATGCGTCAACATTATTTTAATGAAAGTTGGGTAGCATAGTGGATATGGATGACCCTTTTGCACCCATCTCCCTGAAAACAGAGAAGCTAAATTATCATTTAACATTACCTATTTTTAGTTAGAGGAAGAGTTGTTATGCTTATGGTGATACAGTAAGTGTTCAGTGAGGATCCACAAGGTCTTCTCTGAGTACTCTTTATTTTCTTCTCCGAGGCTATGAGTCCCTACACTTGCACCAGAGGTGGTACCCCTTTTTGTTATATACTTTGTCATAAATTTGAAGCTATCACTGGTTTTTGTAAATTTTTCAACCCATCCTCCTGTTTAGACTACTTTTTGTAACTATGTGGACCATCATACATACAGTATATTGATTTAATGGATAATTAGATTGTAGAATTTGGTACTACTTGCTTCATATAGAGTTTGGAAAAAATAAGCTAAAACCAAACTTATGTCCTATACTAGGCCTAGTATAGGACATATATGTACTATATTAGTCCTTAGCATGCATTAGGCAAATAATTAGGCACATTTGCCTGTGCCCTGATAACTAGTTTGCTGTGTCAGTTGAGGGCAGGGTTGTTTTACCTGGTGGCTGGCTTGCATTGCCCTTGTTTATACAGTGATCTTTCCTGTGGAATTCAGGATTCCTCCTCTTCAGGCCTATTCCTCTTGAGGTGTCTTGCCTCCAGGTCGTGCACAGACATTGGCCCTTCTGCAGGACCTGGAGTTGAATTGGAATTATTCTAACTGCAGCTAAAGTATTTTAATAATAAATCTCATAAAAATAATTTTCAATACTGTGTTAAATAAATAACAAAATCTGTTTTTATTAATTGAACTCAATTGCAATCAATATATTGTGGAAGATACATTGTGGTTTCATGGTTGACAGCTTTTCCATTGCAGCTCATGCCCTTCCCTCTCTGAATGCTTTTTGTTATGCCTACCTTTCTGGGTGTCTAACCCTGGTCGATGGCAGATAAGGAAAATCCCCAACTACCGGGGAGGGGGGTGTTCCAGGGGCCATTTCTCCTTGGAACCTCTCTGAGGGGGCCAGTTTCTGGCTCATGGTCCCTGGTAGGCTGAACTCCATAAACTAATGCCCTGGTCTAATATATCGCACATTAGCCCGATAGCTCCAGGGAGCCTCTAGGGCTCACCCAGAAAATGGCATTCATTACATTCAATGCTGGTTTTTTGGTGAGTTTTCCAGATGCTTTCTTTGCTGCTGTACTTTTCTGAATTTCACAGTTGTGGTGGGTAGTCTGTTTCATAGTTTTATTTATTTTTGGTTGAATAACTTTGTGCTGCAAAGTAAAACTGGTTTCAACACAGTTTTAAATGTATTGTATGCCTCATTATACTGTATTACAATTCATTGGTTTATTGAGACTAATTTTTTCACCACTTTGTCATCTTTTCAGAAATCTTTACTAAAGAAGGTACTGGGCCAAATTAGTGAAAATAGCCCCTTGTATGCCTCGGTGTCGGACCATTTTGAGTTGTGCCTGGTGAAGTGCCGCACCTCGAGTCAGTCCGTTCAACACGAGACACTTTATATTGACCCACGAGCCAAACACTGCTATGGCCAAGGACCCCCGCCACTTTCCAACAATGAAACGTGAAGGAGAGTGAGGTTGTCTACTTAAAATGATCTAGTATTTTGTGATTTCTAATATGTTTCCTATTTTTACTGTTTTAATGATCTAGTACCATAATACTGCTACAGCCAGGGGCCCACACCACTTTCCAACAATGAAACGTGAAGGAGAGTGAGGTTATCTACTTAAATTATTTGTACACTTCCCATTTTGGCCTCAACTGACCTGCAAACCCAACCACTGCTACACTCTCTAGGTCTCCTGTCTCTACATTAGGGCAATAAAGCAAAAAATTCTTTACCAGAGATAGTTTATGGATTTGTCATTATTTTAATAATCTCCCACTTTGCTGTCATTGTTTATAATCTGTTTACCACAGTCTGACTATAAAACTTTGACAGTAAACATGTGTGTGTGTGTGGCTGAAGATGATTCTTAAATATATATCATTGTGTAGATAATACATAATTTTCATGAGAGTGAAGTCATGTGTAGACTTTGTAAAAGTCAGAATATGTATGTACTGTACTCGAGTCTTTCATAATGCAAAGGAAATTCTTGCAAGTTTGCACAATTACACTGTACTGTATATTGAATTTATATTTCCATATACAGTATTACAAAGTGTTTATATTTTACATTATTAAAAGTTGTTCAGATTTCATTTAGACATGCAGTATAGTAATTGAGAATATATTGAGGAATTTCCTGTACTGATAAATGCTGTCTGGTGTAAACAAATACTTGCATTGATTAAATATCTGTTGATCAAGAGCTTAACTGTACAGGTATTTACAAAAATACCTGTACAATACTCTATTTAAAAATGCATGTACAGTAGTGATACATATTTGTATTGACTGAATGCATGTACTTTACAGGATTGATGTATTACCTGTTATGTACTGTATTGACAAAATGTATCTAATGATAAATACCTGTGCAAGTATAGACAAAATACTTGCACTGTATTGATATAAAAAAATTATATATTTTTTATATATTAGTGTGTGCAATTGACTTATTTATACTGTATTTATATTTGTGTAGTAGATTAATATATCAGTAATTTGTTCAAGTATGAGTGCAATTGTCACTGGCCAGTTTTAGGTGGTTGTTGTCCAATACAATGTTTGTGCATGGTCATACATAAGTATTATATTACAAATGTGTTAGGTTGTTGGAAAGTGTATTGACTATTTGCTTTGAATCTGCACATTATCTGAAGTTTTATAATTCATTTTAACATGATCATATTTCAGTCAAGTTTTTGTATTTAAAAACCAACCTAAGGGAACTTATGGGTGCTGCATTGTCTCTTCCTCTTCTTAGTAATTTGTCTGGAAAGCAAGCTGAGGGTTTGTGTCCCACACTTCATCTTCTTCTTCTTTGTGTCATGTCAAAACAAGCCGCATAGTTATTTCTTGCGTATAAAGCAATGTATGTTTTGTAAGAGACCCAGACCCCTTGTGTTGTTACATGTAAACTATTTCAGTAACAGGTATGTGCACTGTGGCAGTGTGTCACAGTGCCTGTCCTTTTAGTGTCTCCATTGCAATGTGGTATTGTGTAGTACTGTGCTGCGGAACCTATTGACAGTGTGCTTTACAACACTTCTCCTAATATGGAACACTTGACTAATAATTGGGTTTTGCAGATACAATAGGTATCTGTGTTTGCAACACTTGCTCTACGACATGGTTTCAAAAAAGCTGTTCAGTGTACTGCATAATTTCATTAACTGTCAGGTGTATGTTTGGCTTACTTGTGGAATACTTCATCAGATTAACGTCTGTGCTATAACTTTTGCCTTCTTGTTTTATTATAAAGAAAGCTCATTTGCTTCACAGAGGTGAGGTGAGGCAGCTAAGGCAGGAATAATAATAGTCTGAGCAGTTAGTACTGTACAGTACAGTACTGTGATATTTACATGTGACTGGTTCCTAGATCATTTCTAAAGTCACATACACAGTTTTCCTGGTTTGGCGCCTTCTTTTGATAATTACCTACTTCTACTCTCACAGAACACAATGAGTTCAAGCCATACAACTGGTGTTCAGTGCTCACTGGATGACATAGCCATCACAACCTGGCTGATCAGTTTTGGGTGACATTTAATAATATTTGAGCCAAGCTCCTCAAGGTTTATATGAAATTTCTTGCTGGTAACCTAGCCTCTTCCCATATTCTTTAATTGCATGTATTTTGTCAGACATAAGAAAAGCTGGATAAAATTTGGCAATCATTTTGGTACCTTTTTTTTAAAGAGCTGCAATTATATAAATTAAATTAAATATTATAGTATTTAGGCTGATAACTGTTAACTTTTAATTTTTCTCTAAATATTATGCATCTTAATCAACTTAATATTGCTTCATTAAAAATAATTTAAAATTGATATATATATATATATAATATATATATAAAATATATAATATATATAAGGGCAACATAGTTAAGATTTTTTACAAATTATCTTTTATAAATTGCCGAATGTTTGACAAGTAATACAAATACCGTATTATGAAATCCATATGTGCGAGAACTGGTAGTACTGTTAGTTTTGACTTCAGGAGCTGAAATTACACTTCTATAGTATAATTTGAATCTAGTGCAGTGGGTGATGACCCCTTGGGTGTGTTTTGAGTTTTAGAAAACAGGACTGTTAGAAATAGTATTGGGAAAAATGTTAGGAACCACTGATCAAATAGTAAGGTAAATCCAGGGCTAGGGTATCTGAATCTAGGGTTAGGGTAATCCAAGTTTATGGTAATTCAGGGCTAAGGTAAACCAGAGTTATAGATAATCCATTGTGAGGGTAATCCAAGGCCATAGTGGTCTATAGCTAGGATAATCCAGGGCCAAGATGGTTCATGACTAATGTAATCACAGGTCATGAGAGACTAGAGAATTATAAGTATTGTAAGGCACTCCTTGACACGATAGAATGAGTTATAATCAGCTTTGATGCATAAGCTCAAGCAGCAAATGTAAACAACAGTACCAAGATACAGATACTGTATTGAGTAAGGAATTTACATACTGAAGACATTTCAGTAAAAAGAGTTTTCTCAAAGCTGTATAAAATATGCCAAAGTACTAAATTTCCCAATTTAATTAGGGTGGAGAGTCATCAGACTTGCTATATTATGTTCACAATATTGTTCCTTAAAGCCCTTTAACTTTGCATAAGACAGACTTCCCACCAAAGCTTACCACAAAATTTGTTAGAGGTCGCTCTATTCCCACATCAGCATGTACAGTTTTGAAAATGAAAGTACTGTCATCATATTTGTGCAGTTAGAAAAATTTAGAATCATCAGTATATGATGATCTTTATTGGCATCATAAGTTTGGGAGTTTTTTTTGCTGTGTGTATTCACCTAGTTATTCTTGCGGGGGTTGAGCTCCGCTCTTTTGGCCCGCCTCTCAACTGTCAATCAATCAATCAACTGTAACTACCTACTAACTAACTTATTTTTTTCCCCCATGCACACACACACCCAGACTGCTAGGTGTGTGAAACTTTGGGTGAAAGAAACTTTGCCCATTTGTTTCTGCCTGGTCCGGGAATCAAACCCGGGCAACAGAATTACGAGTCCTGCGCACTGTCCGCTCAGCTACCAGACCCCCCCGTGTGTATGTGTACTTATCAAATGATTTTTTTTATCATGCTGTATATATGAGATGATGGTCCAGTTCATTAAAATCTTAGTGTTTAGAGGATAGGTTGCTAGGTTAGCCATCCTTTTCGAAGGTTTGTTGTACATCCATCTTTTTCTGCTGTTGATGTCAGGTTCAGTAATGGTCATGTATGAATAATAGACTCTAAACTATGGCAAAACATTTTATTAAGATTCACACAATAGGAAAGTAACATCAAATCAGTGGACATGCTGATTCACCCAAAATATATATTAAATGTTGTGCTTTACTTTAATTTTAAAAGTTGTCTTATAATCTATTTTCTGTATATTTACTATTATAGTCATTTTGCCCCTTGCATAGTTAGTTTGTACAACAATTTACACAGATAGAAATTAATTTTTGATAATATTGTGTATTGCTTTTAGTACTGTTTATTAGTTTACTTTTCATTATCTATGGGTAGTGAAATGTGGCTTTGTGAGCCCCTTACCTAGTTAATGATACTGGGTGCTTTTAAATTTCTAGTTCTGTCATATATGCTTTTCAAACTGGATGAAGATGGCTTCCACAGATTCATTCAGTACATTTCACTTGATCACCTGCATTGCATATAAACATTTTGCTACACTCATTTGACTTATTTGTGTTTCTCACTTCTGTTCATATCCTCATGTCATAATATATCTTAGCAAATGCTGTCCCAGTCTACCTGATCTATTACATTCAGTATATGGCTTGCTCATAGCTGAGCTTGTCTTAGGAGCTAACCTGCCTTTGGTTCATCATTCAGAAATGCAAGAACCTCTAGCAGCTGTTAAGACAAGTGGAGTCACTGTTGGTGACTCTTTTCAACTTTTCCAACTTTGACTGTTAAACAAAGTCCAGTGATACTTGTTTCTCCTTTTTCAAATATATCTGAGACAACAGAACACTTCTTTATGGAACTTTCAGAAAGGAAACATAACCTATTTGAAATTTTACTCTGCTCTTTTGGTCAGGTCTCGGGAGGCAAGAATTAATAGTCCACATTGGTGCGTTCCATGTTCATTTAACCCATACTTGCTCATATGTACACACTTTTCCCTCTTCATAAAATCCATTTATAGAATAAACAACTGGCTGGACACTACCCGCTGTGTTTTTAATATACTGTATATGCTTTTTGCTGAGGGACCTTAATTTTTGCATGTTCCAGCACTTCTCATGCTTGTTCCACCTGGGGACCCAGTCCTGCTGTTATCACCTTGTAATGCTCCATGGGTCATTCCAACAACTGGGGCAACACCCTTAATCCCCTCCCCCCTTTTCCCCAAATAAATATTGTAATACTCATTGCACTATACAACATAACTGATTCAAGTTCCTGGTAGGCCAAAAATTTCAATATAACTTGCTACATCTCCACTGGTAAGTGCATTAAATTCTTCCACTGAGTAATGGAAAAAATCCAACAATATATATGGATGTATGATCTAACAGTAATAAATTTCAGCTACAGTACTTAGACATAGGAAAATTAACAACTTAAAATGAATGTGAAATACAAGACAGCCAAATCTCAATGAATGACATGTTAAGACTCTAGGAATAATTGTTGGATGATTTAACATTTACAGCATAAAGCTCCTGTTTTTCAAATCACACATGCTTTCCTGCCTTGATTATTGCTCTACTTGCCTTCCATTTCAAGGCAGGAGAGATTTCTGAAATATTGGGAATAATTAAACTGCTACAAGCACAGATACTATAAAGCCTCAATTACTGGGACTGGCTCAAAACGATAAGAAATTTACTCTGGAAATGAAATTAGTGTTATTACATGTACGTGTTAGATATTGAAAGGTCAGATCCCAAATGCGCACAAATAAAATAACTTTCTGAAGTAAAAGATATGGTAGGAAATGCAGATTATACCCAATGAAAAATAAAGGTGCGATAGGCACAGAATATTTTATGAACATCGGAGGCCTATGGCTTTTCAACCTCCCACCAAGTGTGGGAGACGGTAGGCCTCCCTTCCCCCTTGTATTTATTAATTATCTACTTAATAATATTGATCCTAAATTTAATAAATGTTACTTAAGCATGATGTACCCTCTGAGAACTCCAAGCCACCACTAGCAACAACCTTACTGATCAAGTTATCATCAGTTGGATAAGTACACATTACAATGTGACATGTAACATCAACCCAATTAGGTTAAAACAATTCTAAGTGTTGTACTCATATTTTACAATTTATGCTCACCTCTCTAATTTTCTACATTGTATAATTATAAGGGTAATGCATGCAATTATCATATCAATCATTGTATGTTTGCTGATGAATAAATACAAATTTTATTAAATATGAATGATTTATGTAAATCTAACAGGTGATTATATTAATATGTTGATGAAAACTACTTGTTACTCATTGAAATGTGGCCTATAGGTATGGCTTGAGGATGCCATAGTAACTTCCATGTTAGTACAAACCACCAAGGATTGAGTGATTAAATTTCCATAACTTTAAAATCTGTGGTATGCAGAGTTTTAACAAGTTATTTAATAGGAAACAGATTCATTTAGATTTAGTGTTTTAATTTGTGCAGTTGTGCCAGATGTGTCATGTGACCAAATGTTGAAGATACTGTGGCAGTATGATATGGGAGGGATTTCAAATGGGTTTCCATTGTTGTGACAAAGCCCCCCTAGGACAATGATTGACTTTCCCCAGTTTGTAACCACAACAATTGACTTACTACCAGGTAAAATGTTAGGTGAACAGCACCATCAGGTGCAAGTAAATGTGCCCAAATGTCATGTCCTAGGTGGGATTTGAATCCCATACCAATTGATTGTGAGTAGACTGCACTGGCTATTGCTCTACAGGTCACTGCCTCAGACGGGGTTACTCCACTGTATTAGTATGTGGCGTATAGAGTTCACAGCCTTGTGAGCTAAGCTAACAGGGAGTTAGGAGTCTGCATTAGTAACATAACATTCCTAAGACATCATCATTGGCTGTATTATCTGGCACCACAGCATCTCCATCATTGATGCCTCACACCAGAGATAAATAAATCCTCATTTTGTCAAGGTACCATTAATTCGGAAATTATATCTACGAATATAATGATACAAATGGAGATATTACAAGAGTCCATAAGGTAACATGTTAAGTATTTACTTCTGGTCTCCAAGTAGTATAAGTGGATGCATCAGTCTACTCATATGTTCAATGATGGTCTACTGTATATACATTTATATTAGGAGTGGCAGCATGAACTTTTCATAGTGCTCGTGAGAATGAGTAAAGCTGATACATCTTGAGAGATTCGCTCATCGGCATGATTGGGGAAAATGCTATTAAACAGTCATATGAGAACAGATTGTTAATTGTAGCATGGATAACAAAATGTACCACGCAGAGCAGCAGGCTTTGGATGTAGGATACCTCATAAGAAATAATGCATAACAGGATATTTTGGTATGTACAAACTTAGCTCACATCTGCATAATCATGCATGATGAGTTTCTCAGAATATTTGCCTCAAGCATGTGTGTTATTGGCAGCATATTTTTATTACCCTAAAGTATATATTATTGTACATTGCACATAAATTTAAGGAAATTTATTGTTTGTTTTTCTAATACACATTGTGTTTGAACATGTAAAAGGACAACTAAGACATAAGATAAAATAAATGTAAATAGCTAATATAGGATAATATTTCCTTGGGCTAATTTTATTTTCAAGTCACCAGTTTCCATTTTGGCCAGGATCAACACAGAGTCACTAGCAGTGCATTGATCACTGATTGGCCATACTGCCTAATAGCTCTGCCAATCCTGGAAGATCAGTTGCTGTATCCAGAGAGATGCTAAATTACTCCCACTTCCTGCCCCTAGAGTAATTTTGCCAAGAAACCTGGAAAGCAGGGAGCAGATCCATTCAAGGACATACTGAGAAGATAGAACATGTACACAGGGAGGATGCCCAAGAGAAATACTCTCAGCATCACACCAGGACAAATACAAATACAAATATTTATTCAGGTAAAGTACATACTGTACATACAGATGTTTATTCAGGAAAGGTATATACATACAAGTGATGTTACATTAATGGATTGATATATAGATAGAGCTAGTACATACAATGCCTAAAGCCACTATTATTGTATAGCCATACAAGGTAAGATACAAAAGTTGATGGATTTATAGATAGAGCTAGTACATACAATGCCTAAAGCCACTATTACGCAAAGTGTTTCAGGCAGGAAAAACACTAAAACTAGACTGAAACTAAAACTAAGACTAAAGACTAAAACTTAATACTAATTGAGATTAAAGTATAGACTGTGTTGAGAAAAAATAAGAAAAAAATGGAAAAAAGGGGGGGGGAACATGGCAGAAAAAGTTAGGACAAGAGAATAAGGTTAAGGCTTCATGATCAAGGACCTGGAAACAGCTGGGGACTGAAAGAAGAGCAGATCAGAGGGTCCCAAAATGTAGCACATGCATAAATGATGATAAAGTGGTTTAGAAATTAGAGTTTCTGTCTCGCCTCAGAGAAGAGTTCTTATGCTTTCAGTTGAGGATGGTCTGTATAAGCTTATAAAGAATGCATGACCAAGAAACCACAGGGTGGACACTACACAATTTGTGCAGTGAACAGTAAGGTGCGATATTCTCAGCATGCAACCCGTCCTCGACTCTATCCAGTGGTCGTCCCCACAGACGCATTCATAAATTTTAACATGCTGTTCATTCAAAACAAGAATTTTCTCAAATATCAATTAATATTATAATATATTAGCACATTGTGCATATAGAGGCATAGGTTAGGTTAGGTGTTTAGGTTCGGTTGGCGATTATTTGCATTTGTAGTACGTGGGTGAAGCATTTATAGCGATGTGGTTCGAATAAAACTCGTCAGTGAAGCACTTGTTCTGGAAGTGTTTGAACGAAATCAGTTGTGAGTCGTGTGTAAACCGTTTTTCATTCATAAACAGGGGGTTTGGCGGGTGGATGGAATCACTTTTGGATCTTTGTTTGGAGGACGGGCTGCAGCATGATTAGATGTACTACACAGGAAAAGAACACCTCATTACGACAGGTTGGAGCTCTTATGTCCAAGCTCAGTCTCTTATTGTGATTACTGCACCTTTTAACCCCTCTCTTTCTCTAGGGGCGGTCCGTCTAATTACTGCAAGCTACCACAAGCTACACAAGCTTCACTAAGCTTCCTGGCAATATGTTAGTAATGAATAAATATGATATATTTACTCATTATAATGTTGGTGCTGAATGTACAACACGAAAAAATATCATTTTAATCTGAAAAAGTATCTTTTTATAAAGAAGTTAGACGAAAATAAAGAGCTGGTGACACCAAATCAAGTCGACGATCCAAACGTCGGTTAGGTTAGCTTAGGTCAACCTAACCTAACATATCATATTTATTCATTACTAACGTATTGCCAGGAAGGTTTGTGAAGCTTGTGTAGCTTGTGGTAGACGGACCCAGGGGCGGTACTTTGATTTCCCAGTTATTCATTCCTCCATCCTTGCCCATTGGCAGGGTTGTTAGTTTTCTGTTACTGATAACAAACTGCGTACTCTTAAGCGTAGTGTGTCCCTGTGGCCTTCCTCCTGCCACCATAACCGGCGGTGGGAAACACCTCTGGCAAGGTTGCGTATTGGCCATATTCACTTAACTCACGGTCACTTAATGGAGCGCCGCCCTGCTCCGTATTGTCCCTCTTACAGTCGTGCATATCCTTATTGAAGGCCCTGACTTCCAGGACAAGCATGTGTCTTGCCTTCCGACCATCCCTCGCTGTCACTTGTCCCTCGATAGAATTCTTGGTGAATCGGATACTATTGATATCGTTCGCCTTATGAGTTTGTTCTCGTATTGACATCCTTGGTGATATTTAGCGCCCTCTCATTATTCTGCACATTTGATGGTGCTACATAGCCTTCCCGGTTTGGTGCCTTCTTTTGATAATTACTTTATTCCTTATTCACATCTACCCAGTCTTTCATTCCTTAAGAGTTCACAGTTTGTTACCTGTAACACGACACTAATGACCCTGCCAATAGTTGCAGGTTAAAGGTAACCTATTCCACTGGCCTTCCTCCTACCACTGTAATAGATGGTGGGAAATAGTTCTGGAAAAATAGGCACATTACTGAAAGAAGGCAGGAACTAGCAGTAATGTGCCAGAAGGCAGGAACTAGCAGTAATGTGCTGGAAGGCAGGAACTAGCAGTAATGTGCTGGAAGGCAGGAACTAGCAGTAATGTGCTGGAAGGCAGGAACTAGCAGTAATGTGCTGGAAGGCAGGAACTAGCAGTAATGTGCCAAAAGGCACATCACTATTATTGCTAGAGGATTGGAAAAAAGCATTGATTGTTCCATTGTATAAAAATGAGGAACATAACAAGTGCATTAATCTACCAAGTGTAGTGGACAGTGTGTATAACAGGATAGTGAACAGAATAATAAAGAAGAATACAGAGAAATTGATCAGTGTTGAAAAGATTTGCATAAAGAGAGCCTATAGAAAAAGCGCATAAGAAAGACTAAGGTGTATATGATATTTATGGACTTGGAAAAAGCAAATGAGCATATATGGAGTTGGTAGTGCTACAAAATGCTGTGAAAGTCCTCACGTAAGTAGCAATGCATGTTCAAGAGTCAATGTGTAACGAGTGACTAGTTTGATATTAACGTAGGTGTACATCAGGTTGCGTGACGTTTGCCTGGTTATATAATATATTCTGTACATGGATGGCATCACGAGGGAGGTCAAATAAAATGTTTAGAATGCCAAGTATATCTTGTGTATATATAGGCCTAATATTAATAACTAGTAAATGTCACAATTAATGTATACACATGATAGTTCTTAAAATAGTGAGAGTGCGCTATACAGACAAGTTAATATTTTCTTGTAGTGTGTGCAAGAACTGTTAAAGTCAATGTAGACAAAAGTAAAGCAATAGTGGATGGCAGAAAGAAATTGCGATTTGCTGAAGTGGTCAATCAGTTTAAATACCTGGGATTTATGATAATTAGAAGAGGAATTAGTGCAATCAAAATTGAGAGCAAGGTAAGTCAGTAACGGAAAGTGACTGGTGCAATGAAAGCCTGGTTCACAACATTGATAATGTATAGGAACAGATGCAGCCACAGGTCTGTACGACAGAATGGTGGCAGACTCTTATGTACGATTACAAGTCAGTGGTGAGGTCGTTGTGAAAAATGAGTTAGACCAGTAGAAATGGATAAGCTGAGAGGTATGTGTGGTAATAGAAAAAATATAGAAGGAATATAAATGTCACAGAGATATGTGGAATGCAAAAAGTGAATAGCAACAAAAGTTTTTTTTAACTAATTTATTGTATGAAACAATTATAGCATTAACAATATTCATTATATTCATAAAAATATTGAAAAAGTCTGGTATATGGCACTTTATACACACCTTACCTAATATTGAGCATGTAACAATAGTATCAGCCTATAGCTTATTTTATTACTAGATAATCACTTTAAAACTTAAAAAAAAGTGTGCCTGATTATTTTTGACAACAATATGTACAAAACAAATGCAAATTTCATGTCTACATAATTCTAAAACTACAAAAATTAATAAAACAATAGTTTTGTAACTCAAAACAGTGTTCATTACCTGCAATAATCTACACTTCAGGGTTTCTCAAACTGGGGTGCATGTTCTACTTGTGCTCACTCGTGTTTATATTTGTAAAGCTCAAGTGTGTACATATTCCAAGGTTGGTCTAGTGTGTACATATTCCAAGGTTGGTCTAGTGTGTACATATTCCAAGGCTGGTCTAGTGTGTACATATTCCAAGGTTGGTCTAGTGTGTACATATTCCAAGGTTGATCTAGTGTGTACATATTCCAAGGTTGGTCTAGTGTGTACATATTCCAAGGTTGATCTAGTGTGTACATATTCCAAGGTTGCTCTAGTGTGTACATATTCCAAGGTTGCTCTAGTGTGTACATATTCCAAGGTTGATCTGTGTGATTATGTTCCAAGTTCAGTCTAGTCATTAAAGCAATCTTGGAACATACATACATACATACATACATACATACATACATACATACATACATACATACATATATATATATATATATATATATATATATATATATATATATATATATATATATATATATATATATATATATATATGTACACACACACACACACACACACACATACATATATACATACACACACATACATATATACACACACACACATACATATATACACACACACACACTAGAGAGCACAAGGGGTACACACACCCTATTCTGAGAACCCCTGACCTACACCACTCCAAGGCCCATGAATAAACTTCCTCGTTCAAGTCATGCTCCTTGAAGATGAAGAGTACTGACCATTTAAGACAATTTTTCAAAGCCACAAACAGACAATTAAATAGTACTAGTATAACCATGCAAATCAGAAGTCTTAACTCATTATAAATTGTCCACATGAATTCTCTAGTAGTTCCAAATTAAGGAGTGGAAAAATACCATTCTTTCATTTGCCAACTGCTACACTTTTTTGTCACTTGCTTGTTTTTTCAATTACATTACAGGTAATTGGATACTCAATTACTCTACTCGCATCAGCATCAAGTACTCCGTTCGCCTAATGCTACACGTTGTATCTGTAGGTATTTTTCCTGATGCAAGATATCATCTATATAACTAATGTGCTGCACAATGTACTACAACTAATGTACTAATAATCTGAGAGACATGTGCACAAGTAGTCTATAAGCACCTGTATAGAGCTGAGTATAATGTAGCATAGCATGCTCAGTGTTGAGTAGTGTTGACTGTAACACAGTATAGTGTTGAGTATAATCTTGAGTAAAGCACTGAGTATAGTGTTGAGTATAATCTTGAGTAAAGCACTGAGTATAGTGTAGACTAGAGTAAAGCACTGAGTATAGTGTTAAGTATAATTTTGAATATTGTGCTGAGCATCTTCCCTTACTGTTCTGACATTTTTGGATGGTAAATGATCACTGAGCAGCACATATAATTGTTTAAAAAAAAAAAAAAAAAATATCACACCACGGAGACCGACTCTCAAGAGCCTAAAAGCTGTCATGATAAATCACAGCCTAGTACAAGTGTGCTGAACCGAATTGTAAAGTCATGTTTCAAAACATGAGGAATTGTACAATGCATGTTCAGATTAAGAATTATTTCCATATTGGTAACTTGTTAGGAACTTTCTTAATTAACCATACTAAGAAACACTAATACTAATACAGTATTATTATTCTTTGCCAAACTGCTGTATAACTGTTTTTATTCTCTAAAATTGAATAGTAAAAGATAGAACTTTACATCAAAAATATAAAAATACATACGCTTAGCCTCAACTAAAAAATTAAATAGCCATGATTCTGACAGACAAAAGGAAATTTGAGGATCCTTAGTAAATTTTTCTCTGCCAAAATCATATCCTATTGGAAGGCTTGCCTTCTCTCTCTCTCTTTCTCAGCTCATTATTATGTATCACAATGATTGGCCCCTTTCCAACATACTACAAAATTTGGTAAGGAAAACACAGCATCTAGCATCTACTGTGATGCCAGAGGGATTACAACAATCAACTAGCACCATTGAAAGAGCTGCCTAGTTACACTGTAATGCGTGGTGGAAGTTGAAGATTTAAAAGCATGAGAAGAGAAATATGTACAATTGGCTTGGTCAGCATGACACATGCTCCAACTCTGCTTATCCTCCAGTTCTTGAGCTTTACACAGACAAATATAGCTTCCGCTTGTGACAGAGATAAGCTATGATAACCCATGTGCTCGTGCCCCAGAGGTTCATGATGAGATAGTTTGTATGGGTCTCACCAACAGGTCTCCAAGACCAGGGGAACAATCCACCAAAAATCTCATGGCCAACATAGATCAAGATTGAATTCATACCTGTAAGGAAAAATTTGTTTTCAGAAAATAATAGAAAAAACCAGTATTGAATGTAATGGAACGCCATTTTCTGGGCGAGACCCAAAGGCTCCCCGGAGCTTACTAGGCAGATATGCTAATCTCTGACTTATGGCATCAGAGATTAGCATATCAGTCATGGCATCAGTCATTATGACTGATGCCATGACTTTGGCATCAGTCATGTGTATGGAGTTCTGTGGGCCTACCGGGTACCATGAGCCAGAACCAGGCCCCCTCAGAGAGGCATGGGGAGCAATGGCCTATAGAAACCTTCATGGGTTGGAAGCATTCTATGTCTGCCATCGACCGGGTCATGCACCCAGAAAGGTAAGCGTCCCCCCCAAAAAAACTCTATTCTGGTAAAAATTTTGCTACCAAAAGTCGAACAAGTGGATAGAACTCCCCTAAAAGAAACGAGCAAAGGATCATGACGTCACACATCGCTGCGCCGCTGTCTGCGCAGCTGAGGGGGAAAGGGGGAGCCCCAGACCCCCACACCAGCTATCCACCCGTCAGTTCTAAGGCTGATGCTAGAGGTGGAGGTCGTGTGCTTGGCTCCAGTGATTCCAGAACTGTGCTTTGCGTGTGGTGGCTGTTTTCCAGGGGTGCAGGAGCCAGGAGTCATTCTACAGCACTCGGGCTGCATGCGCTTAGGGTTATCGTCCCTAGGTGCCCTGTAAGTACTGCCCTTGGAGTTTGGGGTTGCCTTCCACAAGTTCCTCGAGACCTGCCTCTGCTGGGCCGTTTTACTGCTCGGTTTTTCACCTGCCTTTTGGGTGTTTGGGGGTTTTGTCTTCCTTATTTACCTTAGGGCAAGAGGCAGTTTTGCACTGGTGCGGAGCGCAGGGTACTGCGCAGCTAGTTGTCACCATTCACAGCGGCCTGCTCTGTTTCTTGGGATGCGTTGTCCTCTTGCGGGTCTAGTTTTCTCTTGATAATGTCCACGGTTGTTCTGGCAATATTTCTGATAGTCGCTGGTAGGATGTTGAACAACTGTGAACCTCTGATATTTATACAGTGTTCTCAGGTTGTGCCTATGGCACCCCTGCTCTTCACTGGTTCTATTCTGCATTTTCTTCCATATCGTTCACTCCAGTACGTTGTCATTTTACTGTGTAGATTTGGGACCTGGCCCTCCAGTATTTTCCATGTGTATATTATTTGGTATCTCTCTTGTCTCCTTTCTAGTGAGTACATTTGGAGAGCTTTGAGACGATCCCAATAATTTAGGTGCTTTGAGACGATCCCAATAATTTAGGTGCTTTATCTCATCTATGTGTGCCGTATATGTTCTCTGTATTCCCTCTATTTCAGCAATCTCTCCTGCTCTGAAGGGGAAAGTGAGTACTGAGCAGTACTCAAGATGGGACAACACAAGCGATTTGAAGAGTACAACACGGCTGGAGGAAGAGGTTCGAATGCCCCCAGTGTTACCCCGGAAGGGGAAATCTGTGAGACTGTTCCGAGTCTGAAGACCATCGAAGCCCTGCCCCGACCCCGAACCCACAGATGGGTAAGATCTGGATGCAGGGAGGAAAGGGGGGGGAGGGGAACAGACAAAAACACAACAGGGAAAAGACATCCACTTTGTGGACCCTCCTTACTATTACTCATCTTCTTTGTGTGTCAGACAGGTGCTTGCATCTCTTTATCCCTGATTGCCAGAAAATAGGAGGAGTTACCGTTATTATCAGTACCGGTTGCTGCCTGTCTCCGCACATATTTATTTTTAAACAAATTTTAAAAAATCCATCTCTTAGCATATTGGGATGAAATTTTCACGACGTTGATGCCAAATAACGGGAGATTTGTTTGAAATTTTTCACTATTTTCCACATTTGGAAAAGTCCCCACATGCACCGGGCCCCTTAAACAGCATTCGAATTTCAAGCTTTCACAAGACGAAGCTTATGAGGAAAGGTACTGCATTATTATCTATACAGAAAAAGTTAGAAATTCACATATATTACTAGTCCACTTAAAAAATCTAACCGAAATTCTGGAGGAGCCCCAGTGAATCCTCCAGAGAAAATAGTAAGTGACCACAAAAGAATTAGGAAGATGGGTGGAGTTGATAAATACTACTACTACTGTATTACCAAGGTTCACTATTAGTGGCAGTATATATACAGTCAATCTGACATCAGAGGGGGTTGCCACTCCACCACTTACCACATTGTAAGTATTTAAATGGGATGCTATGCCACCACTTACCACATTGTAAGTATTTAAATGGGATGCTATGCCACCACTTACCACAGTATTTAAAGGAGTTGCTGCTCCACTACTTACCAGGGTATTTAAATGGGTTGCCGCTCCACCATTGCCATTTATCTATGAACAAATACAGGAGTGACAGAAGGAAGAAAGCGAAGCAGGCAGTGGTCAGTACGAAGGACAGCGACCACAGGTTCTTGTTCACAGGAATTGGGCCACCTTCCTTACGCCAGTCACAAAGGAAGCCTGCTAACAAGCCCTACAGAAATATGTGGAATTTAGGAAGCACAAAGGCAAAGCAAAATAAATAATATACAAATGCTAAAACAAAAAGCAGGATTGTCATTAAGTAAATATTCTTTATGAGCAGTTGCTCCCTAAGGTAAAATATACTATGCCATAAACAGGAATTACAAATAAACAGAGAGGATCGTATTCAGGCAATGTAGAGATCTTTTCAAAGAACATTGCAGAGTCATTGCAATGATCATTGCCCAAAATGTTTATCAAGAGGCAGCAGAACATCTAGTACGGAAGCAAGAGAAGCAACAGTACCCCTGAACAAATTTGTCTAAATTGGGGTCTTTTCAACAGTTTTTTTAAACTCTTCAGTTCCCTTGTGCAATACAAATTTAATCTTATTTTTTTAGAACCTTCATTCTACAATGTGCGAGGATAGATTGCCTGGGTTAGCTTTGCTCTCCACTGAAAGGGTTGGCTACATAGTTTTGTTTTCATTTTACATTTAAACTTTGTACTACCTTTAAAACTATATTCATTGTGTGTTGCTTTTAAACTAAAAATAAAAATGTATAATGAGTTTCATGGAGCAGTGGATTTTTGCCTTAGGGAGAAACTAAATGCAAAACAGGTAGTTCAAAATGAAATAGGAATTACATCTCAACACGAGCTCCATGCGAAGCAAGATACAATACCTTTAGCAAATTAATACTCTACCCTCAGAGCACTCCCTCTTTTAAATCATACATACAGTATTGAAGGTTACCTACATCACCCCACCATTCCTGTCACAAATGCAGCTGTTGTAAACATAAGTGATGGTTCTTATTTGGAGTTATGGGCACTGTATAAATAGCTGGGACTCCACACACTTCAAACAGAGCTATTGCTGTACACCTTGCCTTTTAATATGTACATATTGTATCACTAAACCTGGGACATTAACTCTAAGAAAGATCCTGTCATCTCTAAATGAACTTCAACTTTCCACAACACCCAAAATCCCAGCATAAAATGTAATGAAATGCCGGTGGTTCCCCGATTCTCTCCCTTTTAGGTTCATCAATTTGTCGGCGAGTTGTTCATCAGCCCCAAAACTGAGATGGGAAGCCAGCTGAGGGCAGGGGACCAGGCTGCCTGGTGGTCGTAATTAGAACTAATGAGTTTGAGCAATTTCTTGGTTTTGTGTGAATTGTTTGCCGAGTTGTTTAGTGGTTTTGAGGCATCGCTTTCTGTGAATCCTTCAGTTGCCTGTAAAACTTCACCAATTTTCTGGATGCTTTCTTGGTGGGGTGCCAAGTTGTCACTTGCTCTCTCTGCCTCTGTGAGTGGGGCCAGGTTGTGGCTCTAGTCACCAATAGGCCAAACAGAACTTCTGTGACTGATGTGACCTTTTAGTTCTGAGCAATCTCAGGAAGATGGCTCCAGGGAGCCACAAAGTGACTCCCCAGAAAAGCCATATATTTATGGCATATGTACGAGTATATATAACATTAATAATTGTGTAACTAGCGTCAAAAGATTGTTATTTGCTTAGCTAAACGAACTAGTGCTTCTGTAGCCCTTTACACCACCGCCCACGGGATGGGTATGAGGTGCATAATAAAGAAATTTAATTGAATTCAATAAAATCACCACACTTCTAGATATTACTGGTGCTCTGCTTAGGCTACATTATAACTACCATACCAATACTGTATATGGGATCCCTTTAGGAGATACTTACCAGCGAATGCCTAATGCAACATGCACACTATTTAAGTACCAATTGCAACAAACATCAAGATGACTTACACAAACAACTGCCCAAACAAGCCAGCGTTTAATGCGTGGTCCGTGGCCCTGGTAAGTGATGATAATGCGTCCGGCTGCTGCTCCAAACTGTACCTGAGGACTCAAACAATTCTTGTCAACACTCAGGAGATAGGGCACAAAGGTCTTAAATGCATATAAATGTATTGTAGAAGAAACATATTGTAGAAGTGTGTGGTTAAATCATTTGATGTGTTGAACTGTAGGATGCCCCACGATAAAAAAAAAATCTTGCCAATACTGTATGTGAAACTGTAATTCCTGAATTTATTTACCTGAGAGTCACTAACACTAGTGGCCTCAATGAAGACAGGAAGCCGGCAGCTTGTCGAAGGGTCCCCCCCCCCCATTTGCCTTGATAATCTTTTTCCAGTTGGATTTTGAAATTCAACAGTCTTGGCATTTACAGCTTTAGTGGGTAGGTGGTTCCATGGGTCTATAACCCTGTGAGTGAAAAAGCATCTCCTGTTCTCAGTCCTACATTGTGACTTGTTGAGCTTGAAACCGTTGCTCCTTGTTTGTGTTACATTTGACCTTCTGAAGAAATTTTCCCGATCAACATTTACCAAATTGTTCAGTATTTTAAAAGTTTCAATGAGATCTGCCCTGTCATGCCTGGTTTGCGGTGTTGTTAGCCCTGAGGCCCTCAACTGTTTCAGATACAAGAGATGACTTAGCTCTGGAATTATTTTTGTTGCCAGGTGTAGCACTTTCTCCAGAGCAGCTATGTCCTTCTGAAGATGGGATTTCTAAGCTTAGATACAATAGTATCCTTGGATCCAAGTAGTACTTGGATTCATAAAATACAAACAATTGGCTCTGGTATATCAAATCAAAAATGTGTCGAGATAAAACTAGGCTTTTTAATACTGTACCATAGTTCATACATTTTCCCTGCTTTATTTCAGAGCTTGCAAGCCCCTTTTTTGTACCCTAGCACATAACAATTGAGCACATAACCCTTGAGTATGAATAATCATTTGAAACTCTTCAGTATTCTTTGCTTTTAATGTTAATGATCAATTTCACATTTCCAGGACTCAAATTTTACTAGAAACTATTAGAACAAAAATTATTAGAAAGTATCTCAGAAAAACATCCAATATGTGATTTATAAATGTGCCACCCAATTGAATTTGTTGCTCTTTGTCTCCTGATAATATGGCAGAATGAGTACGTACTGCCATATTATCAGTACTGTGGCACAATATGGAAATACGAGTACCTGTACTGCCATATTGTGCCAGATTGGACACCCCTGACATAGCGGTGTCTCCTGCTCATAAACCTTGCCTTATATACAGTACAATCAATATGCAGCTGAATGAAAACAGTAGGAAAGTATTAACATGTCTTAAAAATGGCACATCCCCACAAACCCATCCTCCGAATTGACAGTACGATTTAATACTAAGTGTAATAAGTACACTTTCGTACTGTCATAACCAGTGCATAATTGCACTTATGGGGCTGTTACATTTACCCAACTCCCTCCCCCGATTTAATTCTCCTCGTTTTCTGTTAAGACACTCAGAATTTTAGGATGCAGTTTTCAATTTCAATTAGCAATACACAAGTTTTAAATATCAAGAATTTCTTTTTCAGGTTTATTAAACAATATAGATTTTATACAAAATTTTAAAATATCCTGAGTTTCTTTACAATTTATTGATATATTTTAGTTTTGTTTTATTAGTTTTATAAAACTGTAATATCAATATAGCTATAGGTTAAGTACTAATTGTAATTAAGAAGCAATAAAATTATTATCTTCAAAAACTAAGACGGTTAGGTGAGGTTGTGGTTTTCTATTCAGTTTTTAAGGTAAACTCAAATATTCACAATATATTTGACAGTACGATTTAATACTAAGTGAAAATAAGTACAATTTCTAACTGCTATGAATAGTACATAATTGCACTTATTTGTCTCCTTACATTTACCACCCCATTTTTGGAGGACGGGCTGATTTATTAATGTTATATGCCACATTTGTCAGTTGTGATTTGAAATCTTTTAGAATAGCAGCAGTAATTGTTCCCATACATTTCTTAACCATTCTTTCCAACAGGATAGCTTCATATTAATGGGATGAGGTTGTTAAGTGGTAGGAATGGAGACATGAGGAGAATAGAGAGTGGATACTCAGTGGGAAGACAGAGAATAAAAATAATACAAGAGCTGTCACAAAAAGCTATAGTGTATACTTGAGCACTCATTCAACCGTGCCAACAAATAAGTTGGCACATAATCCATGTAGCAGTACTTACCGTGAGCACCGCCATCAGAGCACCTAAGATGCCTTCAGGGTCGTAAGGAGCATCATTGTTGTATATTGTCTTACACGTTGGATGTGAATATATGTGCGCCTCGCCTAGAACACTAACATCCACATAAGCAGCAGCACCACCAGTACAGTTGCCGTGGACACCACCATCGTGAAGACCCCCAGGACCTAGATAGCCCCTACCACCGTATTGATGACAATGTTATTGACAAATAATATATAACTCTTAGATAAACAGTTACCTTTTCAATCCTGCAATATATTATCCTTCAAGCTTCTACTAGTCAATCCACCAAGTACTGTACCTATCCTATATTAATATGGCTCCTGCATAACACCTCCACTTTGTATCTGTCTCTCCATTTTATATTTATCCACCTCAATCTACGAGATACATATAAAGCTTCTGTCCAACTTGTACCCATCTGGCTATATCAAAGTGCCTACCAGACTATTATGAGCAAATAAGTAAAAATAATCAGCAAGATTATGAGAAAACATAAATACTAGTAACTGGAAAATAGAATAAAAATTGGTCTGAAACTTAATATTTTATATAAATATTTTTGGGCATGATGCATATTTCAAAATTCTTATAATTAATGGAGTCTCGTTTATAATAACAAGGTTTATCTTCTTATTAGGTAATAATATTGTATACAGAGAAATGTCAAAGCTTGGTAATTAGCAGCATTTATAACCAAAATCCATTTTCTTGACTTTCTAGGGTGATAAATGTCATACAAAGTGTGATCCTGCAGACCTTTACAGCTTATGTGATGTAAGCCATACTCAAGTGTCAAACTATCAAATTTATTCATAGCAAAACTTCATTATGATTATAAAGACTACAGTCTTTGACTTATTCCATCCCATCCATATTAAGGTAATTTGGCAATTATTTTGCATTATAATGTATTACAATATATTAAGAGCAATGTATTCTAAAAATATAAGATTATTTTAATATATCATATGCTATGTAATCAGAGAAGGAAACTGGCTGGTGCAATGAGAGCCCTGGTTACAACAAATAAGATAGGAACAGATATGACCAAAGGGATGCAGGAAAGAGTGGTTGTGCTGACTTTAATGTGTTATTGAAAGACTTATAGCGTGATGTGAATGTAAACACTCAAGAGTTAGAGCAGAAGACATGGATAATTGTTATGGTATCTGTGGTATTTGGAGAATAGAATACAGAATAAAAATGTTAACGAGAGATGTGGTGCTAAACAATAAATTGCAAGACTAAAGAGAGCAAATTGAGATGTTTTGGGTATACTGTACTGAATGAATGCATGATGGTAGAGTATTGAAGTGTGTTTATTCTAAGTGAATTTGTGTATAAGAAGAAGAGAAGGGGTGGGAAGAAGATGGGCAGACAAGGGCAGTGAGTATCTGAGGAAGTGAGGAGTGAATGTGTGAACAAAACACAGGATATGGTAACAAGGATGGGTGGATATGCTTTGTAGGATGGGAAAAAATGGATTTGTAACAACAATTTACAAGGATCACTGAACAACTGACCATATTTAGTGTGAGTTTCTGATCTGGATGTGTAGGTATGTTGCTTCTTTAGCCTTGATGTTACATATTGTGGACCATATAATGAATGACCAAGTGATATTTATATTAATGAGAAGATGAACCTGATCCTCTCTGATCAACCTAAATTCCAAAGGACCACTAGGGACACTACTGCCAAAATGAAAACAAAGGTAAACAGACTGCATGAAATTGTTAATGCCAAAAGGCAACCGGAACCCATTATATGAAATTGAGAATGGGGCAATTATGTATACCTATTATTCTGTTACATTTAAATCCTGATTTAGAGATGGAAATTATTTAACCAAGTCTGTAAATACCTAAAGTAAATGAACAAACCAGCTGTAGTTACAGCTGGTTAAGCAAAGAAAATCAACATTTGCACACTGCTCAATTGTTTTTTACAATCAAACCATTGTAATTATCCTGGCAGAGATAAGCTTACTAACAAAGGCAAAGATACACTTACCCATGTAAACAACAAATGGCTAACTGACAGCAATAATAACCTAATTAACACAGCAAATGACAAACAAACAGATATAGACAGAAAAATTATGGCACCAATATAGTCAGTGATAAGATTAGTAACACAGAGCACAGATATTAGCACTACGAACATACGTGGGACATCCTGGAATGTGGAGGCCAAATGTGATGGCTGTGTGCACTCCAACTAGAAGAATAGTGATGACCCACTGCACTCCAGACCTGATAATGTCCCGTATCTTCCAGTACCACACATACTGCAATGTTCAACAAATAAGCATGAAAATTAATATGTCATTGCTTTTAATATACAGTGGTACCCCCATTTACGAATTTAATCCATTTCTAGAAACATGGAAACTCGTAACTCGAAACTTGTAACTCGAAACTAATTTTCCCACAAGAAATAATGTAAATTGAATTAATCTGTTCCACACCCCCCAAAAATATTAAGTTAAAAATACATTTTATACCAAATACCACTCTTTTCGTGCTAGCTACAATGCATTATGTATATCTTACCTTTATTGAGGACTCTTGTTGGTGTATGGAAGATGGTGAGTAGGAAGAGAGATGTTACTGTTTGGAAGGGAAGTCCTTTTCCATTATAACATCAGGCAATGATGACTTCTCTCAGGTATTCTCTCT
Organism: Procambarus clarkii; assembly: GCF_040958095.1. Classification (NCBI taxonomy): domain Eukaryota; kingdom Metazoa; phylum Arthropoda; class Malacostraca; order Decapoda; family Cambaridae; genus Procambarus; species Procambarus clarkii. Next base: position 16,210,432 of record NC_091180.1, on the reverse strand, counting down.
CCTACATTTTGCCTGCATACCACTAGGACCTGGTTGTGGTTCACTGCTTATTTGTCTCACTAAGAACCTTTCCACAGACACTTGTTTTTCCCTACATTTTAACATTTGTCTGTACTGAGACATCACATTTATTCACTATGAATGATCGCTTTGTTTTCCTCTATAGTCATCCTCACATGTGTTTTCTTAGGTTGAACATTACCACTGACTTTCTTGGGACCCATGGCATGATATATAATAATTACTTTTATGATCAAAAAACAAAAAAGCACAAAAACAATGAAATTCTTTACAAGCGTGATTGTCACTAAGCGGGTGGCGCTAGTAAACTGAGGTGGGGTTGCCCATGCCACCAGGAACTCAGTCGACCCATACATGTATCAACAAATTCACAAGTCAAGGCCAAGGTCGTAAGTCGAGTCAAATTATCCAACTAAATTGAAGTAGTAACTCGAAAAATTCGTAAATAGGGGCATTCGTAAGTCGAGGTTCTACTGTACTGTATTCAAATATATTTGCCTATCTACAACCTGAAATGCTGTATTTTATGCAAGGATGTATTACTATAAAAACAGTCAGCCCTTACCAAGTAAGAACTGAAAAAAATGCGAAGTTTAAATGAAACAGGAATATACCACGAAAAAGCTGAAAAGTTCCTGTCGAACAGAACACAAAGAGTAACAGTCAATCAGATAAAATCGAGTCCAAGCGATGTTAAAAGCTCTGTACCTCAAGGTACAGTCCTTGCACCGCTACTGTTCCTTATTCTCATATCTGATATAGACAAAAATACACGCCACAGCTTCGTGTCGTCCTTTGCAGATGACACAAAAATCAGCATGAAAATTACCTCTGCTGAAGACATTGAAAAACTACAAGCAGATGTCAACAAAGTTTTTGATTGGGCAGCAGAAAATAACATGATGTTTAACAGTGATAAATTTCAGGTACTCAGGTACGGCAAAAATGAGGATCTGAAACATAATACAGGGTACAAAACACAATCGAATCTTCCCATAGTAGGAAAACAGCATGTCAAGGATTTGGGAATAATGATGTCCGACGATCTAACGTTTAGGGAGCATAACCAAGCATATATCGCGTCAGCCAGAAAAATGATCGGATGGATTACGAGAACTTTCAAATCCAGGGATCCCATCACAATGGTTGTACTCTTCAAGTCACTTGTGCTGTCCCGTCTCGAGTACTGCTCAGTACTCACTTCCCCCTTCAGAGCAGGAGAGATTGCTGAAATAGAGGGAATACAGAGAACATATACGGCACGCATAGACGAGATAAAACACCTAAATTATTGGGATCGTCTCAAAGCTCTCCAAATGTACTCTCTAGAAAGGAGACGAGAGAGATACCAAATAATATACACCTGGAAAATACTGGAGGGTCAGGTCCCAAATCTACACAGTAAAATAACAACGTACTGGAGTGAACGATATGGAAGAAAATGCAAGATTGAACCTGTGAAGAGCAGAGGTGTCATAGGCACAATCAGAGAGCACTGTATAAACATCAGGGGTCCGCGGTTGTTCAACGTCCTCCCAGCGAGCATAAGAAATATTGCCGGAACAACCGTGGACATCTTCAAGAGAAAACTGGACGGTTTTCTAAGAGAAGTTCCGGATCAGCCGGGCTGTGGTGGGTACGTGGCCCTGCGGGCCGCTCCAAGCAACAGCCTGGTGGACCAAACTCTCACAAGTCGAGCCTGGCCTCGGGCCGGGCTTGGGGAGTAGAAGAACTCCCAGAACCCCATCAACCAGGTATCAACCAGGCATGGTTTGCTTAGTGTGGGCTGGCCGCATCCCAATGTGTCCCCGTGAAGAAAAACAAAATATAATGTTTACTCTCATCATCATCAATAGTTAGTATGCATATATGCTTTATGCACTAAATCTCTGACTGAAAGCTGACAAACAGGCTTCAAGCAGGTAGGGTTTATATAGGTAGGCAGGTTTCAGACAGGAATGCATCAGACAGGTAAGTTTCAGGCAGGCAGGCTTCACAGAGGCAGGCTTCAGGCAATCAGGCTTCATGCATGCCAGGTTTAGACAAGCAGGCTTCAGGCAGGCAAACTTTAGGCAAGCAGGCTTTAGACAAGAAGCCTTTAGGCAAGCAGGCTTCAGGTCAAGCTGGCATGGCCTCAAATTTATTTAGAAAGACCTTCTGATATTCATTTCTGGGTTGGTTTAAGTATTCTAAAGTGACTCTCAGACCATTATGACCATGTGAGGATACTACAAAAATACCCATGGCACTGTGTTGTATGTTGCACCTGCTTGAGTAAATAATCAATGCCCAAATGCACAGTGGAATCTTACATGAAGGAGCAGGTGCATGAGACTGTTTCAAATTACTGTGTGGGGAACAAACTCATCCTTTCTAAATGCAGATAGATGTCATCTGATCTACAAGCCCACACTTAGATGGATAGAAGGAAAACCAGGTCAATCCCATCAACTCCTGTGGTGCCACATCTTCACCACATAACAGGGAACAAATAGAGCACAGAACCTTGCACCATATCCTCAACCAAGAGAGATAAAGAACCTGGATATAAAGTCCAGACACGGCTGGGAATTTTGACCACTTGTACAAATATTTAGGCACTCGGCCCCTCAACTTTGCAGCAGCAACATAAACATTCAATCATGATTAGGGGTCGAAGACGGTGGTAACCTAAACATTGTATGACTTACATTCCTTAAGATGAAATCACCTTTCAATCCAAATGGGAAAATGCAAGAGGTAATAAAGGTGAACTTCAAGTCTACAAACTTAGCTCTAGTACAGGAATGAGGGAAAAGACCAACCTCTAGTATAGGAATGAAGGGAGGAGTGAGCTCTAGTACAGGAATGAAGTGAACAGTACATAAATGTAGATGAAGAAACTATATACAAAGGACAAACATCTACTTAAGGTAATGTGTTTCTCCAGGTGAGCTTTTCCAAGAATAATTAGAGCTGGAAAAGCTTGTTCCGTAAGAAATGTCTGCAGTGCAACATAAGCTTGTCCTTGTACAGCAATTATCTTCATCTATACATTCAGAAATTAGTGCTTTTTATACTGAGAGTAGACCAACCTCTGGTGATTCTTGGGGATTCATTAAGTACACCTCCATTAATGCTGTGATGCCATAGCAAATGGCAAAGCGTTGCAGAACACCCATGATCCGGAGGGTAGGCATGTAGTTTTGATTGTTGTCACTAAAAGAAAAAGAATTAAGTCTAAGAACCAATATCTGGGGACACATTCTTATCAGCAACTCCTACTTAGCCATTACACATTTGAAATACCTGACCAGACCTGTTAAAGATGCTACTTTATGCATGTAAATTTACAATCAATAACTAGATGATATGAACTCAGAACTGGCAAAGACCAGATGAATCCAACTTTCTAAAACAGCATTGTGATGGTCAGAGATTTGATATTCAATTAAGTATTGCACAAAGCAATTTAACTAATCCAAATTTATGCATCCTAGCATTCACTTGAATACTTACCTATCACTGCTTACCTATAAGTGACTATGGAGGAGTGAGATCTTGATGTTTACACCTAATATGCCAATTACCTCTATCAACATTAACTTTTTAATTTTTTCTTGAAGCTGTGGATGGAACTGGCTTCAGCAACCTCTTAATTCAATGCATTCCACTTGATGACAACCCATACAGGATCGGCAATTGGAATACACTGCAGGAAGTGGTTGTGAAAATGTGGGCTATTCAAATAATGAAAGTTTTCCATATAATCAATGCATATCAAAATATGCATAGTATATATGATGAATATATTTGTTACTTTACATAGATGAGATGCTGCCTTGTCAAACCATGACTGTATTATATACCAAAATTATGTGAACAATAAAAATTTGGATATCATTTGTGTATACCAAGCTGTGACGTGTGGATAATTGACATCCATCTCTACTAATAAGCGAGATGGCTACTCTTCTCATAATAATTGTTTCATACTCCATAGTCATATTACAGCAGTTGATGATGGGCTCAACACACACTTTCTTTCATAGATATCTATTTTGTTACTAGTTTCAACTTACATTAGATAATGCTTTGAAAATACATACTGTAAGGGGAAGAACATCGCCTTCCATTACACCTGGTTGAAATCTCATCTAGGTGCACACAGATAAAATAATCTTTCCCTCCCATTGCCAAGCATTATAAAATAACATTTTTGTTTAAATTCTACATTTCTTCTATTTTTAAGTAGAAGAAATAATAATAATAAGTTAGATATTTATATTTATAAGTTAGATAATAATAATAAGCTAGAGGTGCCATAATTGCCAGTAATCACTGATAGGCCTGTATCCACTAAATACTTATTGCATATCAACAATAACTACCGTACTTAAAAATTTGAAGGGAACAGTGATGGTAGCTGCCATAAATGGCAAGTATTATTTTTTCTGTACAATATAGTACCGTGGTATTGAAGTTAATTAAATGATTCGTTAATCTGGCTGGATCAGAAAAATAATTCTAGTGCCCTTGGGCCCCACTTCTTAATTTATCAACTGAAATATGCCTTTCAATACTAAGTTTGAAGTAATAAGTCTTAAAAAAAACAACTTGCATGCTTTGAGTTAACATAATTTAAATAATTCAGTACCATGCAACAGGATGCACCATGCAATATTTGGGCATGTTCCTTTATTCCTGATATTTCTGTTCACCTAGCAGTCAATAGGTACTTGACAGTTACATCCTGTGTGGGGTCAGTTATTGGCTATGTGAACAAAGGCATCACTTGATGCTCCTATTCACCTAGCAGTAAATACAATCTTGGGAGTTAGACAACTGTTGTGGAATGCATTCTGGAGGTCAGTTAATAGCCGTGTGGAACCTCAATAAGACTAATGTGCTTCCTGTCCTCAACACTAAGAAACCACTTCTGAGTTTTGGAAACAAAAAATGGCTGAAATTGAAGAAAATGTAGCGCACAACAACAAAGACAAAATAAAAATGAAGAAAATAAAAAGAAAGAAACAAATGTCAAACAAATTAATTCTGCCAATAAAGGAGAGAAAACACTGGTACAAACTTCCATTTCATCTCTCATTTATGAGTACAGGTACAGGTACTGTATAAACAATAAAGATGATAACTACCAGTACAGTACCTCTGAAGTAGGACATTAAGCTAGACCTTCTTACCTATTAATGATTAGGCCCAGAATAAAAAGAATTGCACATCTCTTGAGGATCCTGAAAACCATCAGATACCTCTTGGTGGTGCGCTGCAGCTGTGACCGAACTGAGAAGATCATACTCACCCCCATTATCCACATGAACCTGTAAGGAAGGCAAGTGGTTTTAAGCGTGCAGACATGAGATCTCATTAATTTACAGTATAAGATATCCAGAACTGAAGCTGTTGCACTTCCAGTACTCACCTAGTTGTGCTTGCAGGGGTTGAGCTCTGGCTCTTTGGTCCCGCCTCTCAACCGTCAATCAACATGTGTACAGGTTCCTGAGCCTATTGGCCTCTATCATATCTACACTTGAAACTGTGTATGGAGTCAGCCTCCACCACATTACTTGTTAATGCATTCCATTTGTCAACCACTCTGACATTAAAAAAGTTCTTTCTAATATCTCTGTGGCTCATTTGGGCACTCAGTTTCCACCTGTGTCCCCTAGTGTGTGTGCTTCTTGTGTTAAATAGCCTGTCTTTATCAACCCTGTCGATTCCCTTGAGAATCTTGAATGTGGTGATCATGTCCCCCCTAACTCTTCTGTCTTCCAACGAAGTGAGGTTTAATTCCCGTAATCTCTCCTCGTTGCTCATACCTCTCAGCTCGGGTACTAGTCTGGTGGCAAACCTTTGAATTTTTTCCAGTTTAGTCTTATCCTTGACTAGATATGGACTCCATGCTGGACTCCAGTGGCATTATTCATGTGTGATAGAAGATAGTTTCCCATAACACAGTTCACCTTACCTTTACAATTGCTTTTCAGTGAAATGGTGAAATATTAAAGAAATTGTCTACAACCTTTGTGAGACCAATTCAATTTCTTTCAATTTCTTTCTTTATTATGCACCCCATATCCATCCCGTGGGTGGTGGTATAAAGGATTACAAAAGCACATAATCGGTTCAGGAACTGAACCCTCTAGTTCATTTAGCTAAGCAAATAACAATATTTTGACGCTTTATATATATATATATATATATATATATATATATATATATATATATATATATATATATATATATATATATATATATATATATATACAATATATATGTCGTACCTAGTAGCCAGAACGCACTACTCAGCCTACTATGCAAGGCCCGATTTGCCTAATAAGCCAAGTTTTCATACACATACATACATATATATATACATACACATACATATTTAATCACCTACACAAATACACAAATCAATAATCTTTTGTATCACAAGTGTGATACCAAAGTTAGAATATGCAGCAGACATATGGTGCCCATACCTCAAAAATCATATCAATAAACTGGTAAAGGTGCCAAGTCATGCAATGAATGGCTCCCAGAACTGAGAAACAAGAGGTGAGAGGAGAGGGTAGAGGCATCAAATATACCAAAGCTAGAAGATAGAAGAAAAATAAGTAATATGATCGCTAAATACAAATGAAGACAATGAATAATTTTTGAAAACCTGCAACTTGAAGAGCAAGAGGACATAAGTTCAAACTGAGGGAAGAAAGCTTCCAAAGAAATATCAGAAAGTTTACTTTTATAAACAGAGTGGTAGACGGTTCAAACAGTGAGGTGGTGGTGGAGGGCAAAAATCATTAGTTTCAAAGCATCATATGACAAAGAGTACAGGGAAGATGGGACACCACGAGCACAGCTCTCATCCTGTGACTACACTTAGGTAATTATAACTGAAATGATTCATCTCACTCAAATGACAGCTTGCCTGAACCAAATGAGACAGTTTGCTTTATTGAAATGGCACGGTTCCCCCTGATCCAACTCTGGTTAGGAAAGAGAAATGTGATCACACATCAGGGAAGGTAAGTTAACCCTGATAAAAAAAGTCCAAGCAAAATAATCAATGTTATCAGGTGGGTGGCATAAACATATTCATGAATCATAAACAAGAAACAATGCACAGAGCATGGACCTTGTAGTACATAATGTCAAGAAACACGTGCAGGGGCGGCTGCAATGGGTACCAGCTATGTGAATGAGAGTGGTGACAGTGGTAATCCCGGTGACCTTGGATGCAATCTGGTGGCAGTCGGGTGAGTTTGAGCCACAAGGGTGGTTGTTAATTTGCTGCCAACTATAATTTATCTTACTGCTTCCTTTCTTATTTAAAATGGTTGAGAGTTGTTTAGCCTGTGACTTAATGGGTGGATTTCAATGTTTTCAGTAGATTTTTAATCCCACACTCCTTTACCCTTGATAAGTAAACCAGATTCTGATCTTAGTATCCATTATGTCAGGCATGTCCAGGGGCCTGATAGTGTTTGGAAGTCTCTGTGGTATATAGCCTTAAGCACTAGGCTAATAAAAGAGCCAGCCCAGAGTACTCTCTAAATTAAGGCTTAATACCCATGACTACATATTATTGATTAGAATATAATGACTGCCAACAAAGCTAATTCTTAAATACAAACTTAAGTGCAGTATAATTTCTAACTTATAATACAAGTTAAAATATATGAGTACATTTTCTATGACAAACCAAACTACATCTTTACCAGGGAAAGACCAAATCAGCAACAGTGAGGCCGTTCCAGTGGGCATGTTGGAAAAAGTAATACCGACCGCCTCCATAGTTCACGAAGACCATGATGACAATGGCAAGTCTGTACAAGAGAAACAGATTTATGCTTGTGTTTGTTAAACTTTCTTAGATTTCTATGACTGAAGCAATAGTTCAATTTTTTTTAGACATTATAAAACAATGACGAGAAATACCACATGCAATATTCACCCTCTGAAAGTGTCCAGAGACTGAAGACGTCCTCTTCTCATACTTGAGTCTGGGATACCAGCTGATAATTGGGGTAACAGGGACGGTGCTACTGGAGTCGTCTGGTGCAGCTGAGAAGATGAAGGACTTCCCTGATATACTGGCTGGGATGACAGCAGAGAAGTCTCTTCACCTGCTGACACCGACCTCTGAAATATTAGAACCTGTGTAAATGATGTGCTGATGCATTAGGCGTCTGGTTTGCTGCATATATTTCCACAGAATTCTTTTCTCTGTCTCCAGTCAATGTCTGTAAACTTGTCCTTTCCTGGTTTGTGTTAATTGAATACTTTTCTAATAATTTATCTTCTTCCTGTTTTTCTGCCCCTAATCCACCATTCCTTATTACCTTATCCTTTCCATTCCTTGATGACATTTATGTTCTCAATTTCATTTAACTTGCGCTTTTCTTTTCATTCTTACTACACGTCATATTTTATTGATCATTCCCAGCCTCTTATCTTACCTGTCTTCATTCCCATCCCAGCCTCTTATCTTACCTTTCTTCATTCCCATTCCAGCCTCTTATCTTACCTTTCTTCATTCCCATTCCAGCCTCTTATCTTACCTTTCTTCATTCCCATTCCAGCCTCTTATCTTACCTTTCTTCATTCCCATTCCAGCCTCTTATCTTACCTTTCTTCATTACCATTCCAGCCTCTTATCTTACCTTTCTTCATTCCCATCCCAGCCTCTTATCTTATCTTTCTTCATTCCCATCCCAGCCTCATATCTTAAGAAAATTATGAAAATTATGTTACCCTTTGATCAGGTAACACATGACAGCAAATACAGTACATTCTGCATCTAAACAATAGAGTTTTTAACTTTTTTTATACCATGTACTGTATATCAAAGCTGGTGTTCAACAAAAATTATTTATGACGAGCCCCATATAAATCTAAATTAACATTTCCATTCATTCTGATCAAAGACACAAGAGGTTATTCTTGAAATCATCTTCTCTCACATACTAGGAGTTGATCTTGAAACAGTATACTGTACACTCATAACCTAGATAACAAAACTTTTTATTGGAAGTTTGTTCATTACATAGGCATAAAAATTGTTTTCATTTCTGTCAAAGAAACTAAAATTAAACTGAAAATATCTTACAACTCTGCGAGTCGTGCACGGTGAATCCATGCGGTACCGGAAGAACTTGGCACACTGCCACATGAACGCCAACATGAAGAAGAACACGAATGCAACAATCAAGGCTGCCAACAGATTTTTTATTAGTAACAAACCTGATGTTATACTGTACATGGAAAATTACATTAATTATACCAGTTAATTAAGATATACAATATTGTAAACAATTGAATAGAAGATAAATATTTTGCAAATACTGTACTGAATATGAATTGCTAATCATGGGTGTACTAGACAGGCAAGTCATAGCAATTATGTTACTGTACTGTATTAACCTACAGTACAGTATTGGAGAACAGTTGTCTTTATTCTCAACTCACAATCAGGGATCCCAGATTCGATTCCCAGGCTGAACAGAAATGATTGGGAATGTTTCCTTGCACCCAATGCGCCTATTCACCTAGCAGTAAATAGGTAACTGGGACTTAGGCAACTTTTGCAGGGTTGCATTCTGGGGAGGGTCAGTCACCTTGGGGGGACCTTGATACAAGCATCAGGGCTTAGCTGAAAGAGGAGTTCTCCAAAACTCATTTTCGTAATTTCAAGGTGAAGAAAAAAGTGAATTACTATAGAATGTATTACACTTATTTATACAATTTGCACAACGTTTCAAACCTCCATGGTTCATTCTCAAGTGAAAAGAATTTTCAGAACTGGTTGATTTATACCCGCACTGGGTCAGGTGATAAGACAATAAAGGTGAAAACATGGGGGGATACATAAGGGATAAATGGGGGATGAAGCACATAAGAATAAAGGTAACAAGGCCTATTGGCCCATACGAGGCAGCACCTATCTATATACAAAGATTAATCAGGTGTAATTGGCCTGTTATGTTGAACAGTGTCTTTTGTGTTGGCATCGTTATGTTCTGGTCTTGTCCTTACTCTCATGGTGGGTAGAGTAAATAGTTTCGTGATTTGGGTGTTCATGGTAGGTTGTTCTATTCTTATGTGAATTGCTTCAAGAATTTGTAATCTTCTTGCATCTTGGGTTTTGTTTATTATACAGGTATTTTTGTTCAACGTTTCTCTTGTTAGGGTGATGTCATGGGCTTGTCTCATGTGATTCCTGGGGGCACCGGATTGAAGATGACATGTCAAACGCCTCGTCAGCTTGGTCGACGTCATACCTATGTACTTAGATTGAAGGTTACATCCTTCGTTGGGGCAAGTGTACATGTATACAACGCTTGACTGCTGTAGAGGGTTCTCCGTCGGCTTTGGGCTGTTTTTGATAAGGAGTTCAGAAGTCTTCTTGGTTTTGTAGAATATGATCAGGTCTATGTTTTGGTTAGGAGTAATGCTTTTTTACTCCTTTACGGATTATTTCTTTCATTATTCTTTCCTCTTTATATGTTCACTGTGCATGGTTGATTTGTAATATAATTTTATTGGAGGTATTGTGGTTTCTGCTCTAGGTTCAGGATTATACCATCGGTCCAAGTGTCTCCTTATAGCCGCGTTTATTTCCGCGTTACTATATCCGTTGTTCACCAATACCTGAGTTACTCTTTCAAACTCTCTACTCACGTTGCTCCATTCGGAGCAGTGGGTAAGCCCTCGACGAATATAAGCATTGAGAACACTGGCTTTGTATCTTCGGGGGCACTCACTTCTACCGTTCAGGCATAATCCTATGTTGGTGGGCTTAGTATATACGTTGGTGCTTAAAGAGGTTCCTGTTTTTGTTATTAGTACATCCAAGAATGGCAGACTTATTTTCACTATTTTCATGTGTAAATCGGAGTACTGACCCTCTCTCTCTAGATAGCTTTTTAGATCAATTAGTTCATCCGAGTCTTTTACTATGACGAATATGTCATCTACATAACGGCAATATACAGTTGGTTTTTGTCTGCTACTGAAGACTCTGTCTTCGATGGTTCCCATATAAAAATTAGCAAATAAAACTCCTAAGGGGGAGCCCATTGCTACTCCGTCTATTTGAACTCCTATTAAAACTCCTAATGGGCTCCCCATTAGGAGCCCATTATGTTGCTGTTAGTGATCTTGCTTTATTTGACAGACATGTGTATCCAGGAACGGTGTTGTAACATTAATTCTCCAAACTCCACAAACATTTATACAAATAGATTGAAATATATTAACAATAAAAAAAATACATGAAAGCTTTGAATTAAAGGCCATACTCACGAAGAAATTCATTGGGAGGCTTAGTGAGGACTTTTATATTTGAGATGCTCTCTGTACTAATCCCCAGCTGATAGGCCCCATATTCTCCAAAGTGATACGTCAGTCTGTCAAATAATATAAACGAGGCTCTTGAAATGCACGTAAACAATGAATGCAATCGTGTACAATGCTTGTCCAGTATATTATACCAATATGTACAATGTTTGCACACTGCTACAGCAATGTGTACAATGCTTGCACACTGATATAGCATTATGTATTGATAATGCTTTCATAAATCTTATTATAATGCAGTACTTCAAACTAACAAGTATAGATTATTTCATATTATTAGAGTGGCAAAAATAAAACATCACTTAGTTATTATAGTATGCAGTATTATACATTATAGCATAAGACTTATGTGTAGCGATCTTATGTGGGGTGTGAGTCATATCAAAGTGTATGGCTTGTATTTAACACCACAACCAAATCTTGTTTCTGCACCATTTTTGCACGTTTCAGAGATCATGATTTGCTATCATGGTGCCAAAAAGAGAAAACAAATGAAGCCAGAGAGCTGCAAGAAGAAATGTGGTTACACAGAACAAGATACAAATTTAATCTTGAGATCAATCCACTTACTTGTACAGGTCACCTCCAGTTGTATTTCTAACATAAAGATCAGTAGGATATGTGGTGTTGACAGCCAGCTCTTGTGAGGTGCCGGGTTGCAGCATCAGGTATGGCCATGGAGGACACTGTGTAGGTAGTCAAGTAGCAACATTAAGTAAATCCCATTTTTAATATGCCTGTGCAGTTTTAGTAGAAAATGAGTAAAATTAAATTTTTTGAAGCACAGATATAGTGATATCTGGTACTAATGGAATGACTGACTCTTGACCCATCAAGTGCATCAAACTTTTATAGTTTAATTTCTTTTACAAGTTTTGTTTTCATTGATAGAAATAATAGAATGTGTACTTTCAAATAGATTTATGAGCAATGATAAAACTGACATAATACATTCAATATAAAAAATAAAACTTTTAAATTTCTTAATACTCTTAGAACTGTAAACTCTGATTCTCTTCATTATCTTCTCAGTTCTTTGGCTGCACAAAGTGATTGTGGTCAATTCAACAACGCAAACCTTTAATGAGATAATTCACCTCAATCCATGTGCTTATAAAAATGTTTCCATATCATGTAATGTTCTACCAGGTCATCTGATCTTCAAAACATGCTCATGAACTCAGTAAATAATCTAAGTGATTTGTGGCAAAATCAAATTTTACCACATGTAACAGAGCTTAAAACTGCCATACAGTATATGCTGAATTCAAACCCTCACCTTCACACCTCAAACCTATACTGTACTGTAGTTCTGTTGTGGGTTTCATCACAAAGGTCAGCTAGTGGCCTAGGGTGACGTCCCAATGCCTCTGTTCACCTAGCAATAAATAGTTACCCAGGTGTTAGGCAACTGTTGTGGGTTGCCTCTTAGTAAAGGTTAGCCATTAGCTTTGGGGTAAGAGGCTGTTAATCCCTCAAAATGGGAAACCTGTTCTTGATATAAATTTAAATAGACTGTTGTGCAGTGACATAGTAATAATCCCTGGCATATTACAAGCACTACTCGCTAATCTATCCCTATCTTACATACGGTATATGTGCACTGGGTTCAACCACTACAAATTACCTCAAGCCAATCATCAATCAGCAAAAATCTGCTATCAGAACTATAACAAACACTCTCTTCAGACTACACACAGCCCTCTGTTTACGTGCCTAAACATGCTAAACATACACTCACTCCACACATTCTCCAGAGCTATTTACATGTAAGAACCTTGTTCCTAAATGCCAATCTTGATCTGAAACTTTTCCTTGACAGGTGTAATAGAACGCATGAGCACCACACTAGAAATACATATCACGTTGATATCCCCAGAGTCAAACTAAACTGTGCGAACACTCCAAGCAAATAAAAGGACCCAATCTATTGAACTCAATCCTTAATGAATTAAAAAGTTGTCCCACCTATGCCTTATTCAAAAGTAAAACCAAAATGTACCTAATTTCATCCTCATAATTTCCTACCTTATGCTTCAAACTCACACTGTAACTTGTACTACCCACTCCCCCAATATAAGTACTAAAGACATACATCTTTACCAATGTAATTCACCTCTGTCTATACTGTAGTTAAATGTTGACATAAAATTTTGCTACACTGTGCCTTTTCATCTTACCTGATCTGTTCGATTAAGGACCTGCCTATGCATGTTAATGGCTTTACATGAATATAAAAATACCAATATTATGTAATCTCTCAAACCCCATTGTACCTTCTCATAAACAAATAGACAAACAAACAAATAAATAAATAAAATATATTAAATACATAAATAAAATACAGTATATAAATAAATAAATAAAACATGACAGTGACCATAGCAGTAATCTAAACCATAGCATATTACAGCCATTAATTTAGTAGTAATCCCTGTTATATTACAGCCATGGTAGTGATCATAGTAGTAATTCTTGGCATATTACAGCCATGGTAGTAATCTTTGGCATATTCCAGCCATGGCAATGACTATAATAGTAATCCCTGGCAATTACAGCCATGGCAGTGACATTAGTAGTAATTCCAGGCAATTACAGCCATGGTAGCGACCAGTGGTAATCCCTGGCATATTACAGTCATGAAAGTGACCATAGTAGTAATCTCCATCATTTACAGCCATGGCAGTGACCATAGTAGAAATTCTTGACAATTACAGCCATGACAGTGACCATACTGTACAGTACATAATTTTTATGATGTGACAGGTCAAGAGGACACGCTAAGCAGTGACCACAGTAGTAATCCCCTGGGGTGTTACAACAATGAAACTGAATTTAGTAGTAATCACTGATATGTTACAACTAGTATACTGACCTTATAACACTCAACAGCTTGTGCCCAAAGCTGGAGTTTAGCTGCAGCATCCACGTTAGACACAGTAAGACACGCGTGTCCAAGGGTGAGATGTGACTGGCCGTGTCCTCCATTACACGTTGGCATGTGGGTGTCCATTAGTGACGTGATGAAGGACTGGACTATATAAGACAACTCCTTTCCTAGTAATGATACTGCTCCAGCTGATGCTACTGCTAATGTCGGTTCTTCATTCAGATCTGGAGATGGGTTGCCATGTGACACAATAAGCTATACTGTTACTGTACTTTTTCCTAGGATACTGTACATGTACTGTATTATAATGTACTTGATGGGGTACCAATTAAGTATTAGGTTTTATATGAGAATCTTTTTTGTGTGTGGATGTATAATTACCTAGTGATGTATACATTAATATACAGTACAGTACAGTATTCTCTAATCATTATAACAGAAGAAAATTATATGCAGTAGTTAATAATAATTCATTTTGTCAGTGACAGGCAGCCTGTGTATGTAGGTATGTGCACCAGAGATTTATACAATTGAATCACAAACTTCTTTACCTTTGACTTAAAGGAAATAAATGTGATGATTAAACTATAAATCTCTGGTGTGCCCCCACTTGGATTATTACACTGAAGCATGGAGACCTCATCTTCAGAAATACACAGCTGCTTTGGGGAAAATGCAGCACTGGGAAACAAAAGTCATTCCAGAACTAAGTCATCTGATACGAGGAATGATTGACAGCCTTAGGGATAACAACACTGCAAACCAGGCATGACAGGGCAGATCTCATTGAAACCTCTAAAATACTGAACAATTTAATTCACTGTGTCAGGGGTCAGGAAGCCAGAGGATATTCATACACATTTGGCTTTTATCACGGTTTCCCCTCCCCCCCGGGTCGAGTTACTGACCCCGCCCAAGATGCAACCCCATAATAAGCTGACGAACTCCTGAGTACCTACTTGCTGCTAGGTGAACAGAGGCATTAGGTAAAAGGAAATGTGCCCAACCATTTCTGTCCCGGCCGAAATTTGAACCCGGAATTCTCGATTGTGTGTTGAGAACAAACCCGACTGTACTACAGGGACCGTAGTCGGTCGGATCTGCATTTGGAGTCACAATACAAATTGTGAATTTGGAGGATGTTGATCCAGACAATTTCTTCAAAAGGTCAGATGTAACAGAAATAAGAAGCAATGGTTTCAAGCTCAACAAGCCACAATGCAGGACTTACAACAGGAGATGCTTTTTTATCCACAGGGTTATAAACCCATGGAACCACCTACTTGCCAAAGCCATAAATCCCAAAACTGTTAAATTTAAAAATCCAGCTGGAAAAAATCATAATGGCAAATAGGTGCCTTTGACAAACTGCCAGTTTCCTATCCTCATCAAGGCCACTAGTGTCAGTAGACCTCAGGTAAATTCAGGTATGGGTATGTGTAGTTGGTGGTCTGGTCAACCAGGCTGTTCAATGCGGCTGATTGCAACCTGTTGTATGAATCACAGCCTAGCTTATCAGGTATCCTCTGAAGGTGTCTATTAAGTTACCTTTTGAACACTGTGAGGGATCGGCCAGTTTTGCCCGATCTTACAACAGTTATCGACCAGTTGTGCCCAATGGTGTAGAGGGAGAACGTTTAAAAGTCTTGGGCCTTTAAAGTTGATAGACTATTTTGCATATCCTGCCATGCCTTCTGGTTTCATGTGGTGTTATTACTGTACTGCATGCAGTAATAACACCACATAGTACTATATTTTCCAAGTGTAAATTATTATGCATCTCTCCTACCTGCACTATAGGGACTGTTAAGTGTGCAACAATATTCCATGCTAGAAAGCACTAGTGTCTTAAAAAGCATCAATGATGATGTGGAATATCTTGTTTGAAAAGTTCTTGTTATCCAACCTGTCATTTTTCTTGCAGTTGTGACAGCTACTTTTTGTGTTCTTTAAACTATACTTTAAACTATAAGAAGAGAAGAGAACTATCAGGAGAAAGTGCCAAGCCATTATGACTATATGGCACTTGGAAAGGGTCAGGGATAAGGATTTGGGATGGGATGGTGGGAAAGAATG
This sequence comes from Procambarus clarkii, assembly GCF_040958095.1. NCBI lineage: Eukaryota > Metazoa > Arthropoda > Malacostraca > Decapoda > Cambaridae > Procambarus > Procambarus clarkii. Next base: position 16,194,084 of record NC_091180.1, on the reverse strand, counting down.
GCACCCAACCACTTGGACGGTCGGGGATTGAACGCTGACCTGTATGAAGCGAAACCGTTGCTATACCATCCAGCCCAAGTGGTTGGGCTAAACTATAAGAACTATAACAAACTCTGTCTTCAGACAATACACAGCCCTCTGTTTAAATCCCTAAACATTCTAAACATACGCTCACTCCACACATTCTCTTGTGGTATTTACATTTACAAAACCTTGATCCTAAATGCTAATCTTGAACTGAAACTTTTCCTTGATAGGTGTAATAGAATCCACGAGCACCACACCGGAAACACCACACACACATTGAGCTCAGTTTTTTAAATTTTCTGAAACTCTTTCAAATGTTTTGTGCATAATCTACTAGGCAAATGCTCCATCTTTGTCTTAATGATACCAGTGTAACTTGAAAAACAAGAAAATAAATAATAATTTTATAACTGAATACCTGTATTGAAAACTTTAGATTTTGAAATCAGCTGCAAAAATATAAAATATCACCAATTGTTCATTTGGTGTTATTATTCTCTCAGAATAGCATATGATCTTCATTTTCACATATTCAGAATATAGGTTTTCTGTATAGTTTACTGTAAACAAAAAATAGTCACTATGGCATTTGAAATATATGCAAATTTAGACAACAAAAATTTGTAACTCCAAACGTTTAGAGTTTATGAAAAATCAATTCTATAGGGATTGTAGAACAGACAGCTGTGCACACTATATGTAAAAATGGTGAGAATCGGTCAAAAACTAGATTTTTGGATACTGAAGTTGAAATTCTAGTTATAGATATACAGTACTGTAATTGAAGTAATCGACAATGAATAAGGTAGTTCTAATTCATGAATTTACTTGTATGTTTTAATAAACATTGTTTAGCATTCGTACTCGAATACTGTACAGTATGTGAAAGTTGTAGGTCAATATGAGTCGAAATGAAGTCGAGAAAAAATAACCCCCCAAAAAACAAAATACATATAGGGATGATTATTATAATGAATTAGGGGATATATTTAGGGTATACTTTATGTAAGTAAAATAAAAAGCCCTAATATGGTCCCTAATCATCAAAACAACCTAAAGAAACAAGGAAAATAGAGTTTAAAATCTGTGAAAAAAATCAGTAAAAAAAATGTCAAAGTCCCAAGTTCTGAGAGTTGTGACCGATTTATTTGTTGACCAATTTATTTCTGTCTTCACACATTTAGGGATGGGTGTGCACTCTCCAGGATGTAAAGGTTACAACAAATTCAAATAATAAACAAAGAAGGAAAAAATAAAACCTAAAATAAAAAAAAAAATAAATCACCTAAAATATTTTTTGGACATTGCTGAAAGTAACTGATAACATTGGGCAATGTATCTATATGATAATATAACAAAATTGAGCATAATAACACTTACTCATTATTATTTGTGTTATTATGTATTACTCACCAATGCTATAAAGGCACCAGCTGTATTTCCACTTTGTGGACACTTCTTACTATTATTATTCTTCTTTGTGCGTCGGACAGGTGCTTACATCTCTCTATTATTGCATTATCCATCAGTTCCAGTTAACAGAAGCTGTTCTCCTTATCAACAAAACATTTTTTTTGTTAAATATTCATCTAAAATCAATTTCTGAAAATATTTTGATGAAAGTTTCATGATGCTGAAGTCAGTAAGTTGAAGATTTGTTTAACATTTTTAAGTAATTTTTACATAATTCAAATATTTTTTTAATTATGCCACTTTATGCTGAGCAGTTTAAGGGTTAAGGACCTGTCCGAAATGCTTTGCATGTTAGTGGCTTTACAAGAATGTAAGAATACCAATGTTATGTGCTTCACAAACCTAATGCACTTCTTGTATATAAATAACTAAATAAATAGATAAATAAATAAATAATATAAAAGTAAGGCTTTCAACATGATTACTCCTAAATCATTTACATTGTTTTTCTTTCAATAGTGTGGTTTGACTGGATTTTATATGTGGTTTCCATTTTCAATTTTTCTCTTCCATTGTGCAATAACTGGAACTTATCCTCATTAAACATATTTTCTGTGGTCCAGTGAAAGACGAATGATATCTGATTGGAGGTTTGCTGTGTCTTCTATATATGTCTACTCCCATAAAAATTCTAGTGACATCTGCAAAGGATGAAAGTGATTGATTGAGATATGAGGATGAGAACAAGTACAGTACCTTGCAGAACTGAGCATTTCACGGTGGATGATCCGGATTCTATTTCATCGACTATTCCACTCTGGGCTCTATTCATTAGAAAGTTAGAAATTACATCTCTCTACTATGCCAGTAATTTCTTTTGAGTGTATTTTGTATGCAATAATACCATGGGCATACTTGTCAAAGCTTTCGCAAAGCTACATAAATTACATCAGCATTTTGATCGTCTTCCATGGCTTCTAAGGTCATGTCATGGTGGTTAATCAACTGTTAGAGGCAGGAGTGCCCTGTCCTGAACCAATGTTGCCCAGGGTTATGTAGACACTTTGATTCCATGTGTTTTGTGATCTTACTCTTTAGCACTCTTTTCAAAAAATTTCTGTGCTGTGTGATATTAGAGCTATTGGTCTATAATTTTTTGCATGTGCTTTACTACCTCCGTCATGAAGTGGTATGATCTCCACTGTTTTAAGTACAGGTATGTCAGGATAAAGTCAGTACCTAGGTTTGTCTTCAAAAAAATGTTTAGGGTCAATAATACAGTAGTGGTTCTTGCATTTTTTTATTAATATCGAAATACAGGAGCCAGGGCTTGATGCATAGTGCATGGGAATGCTGTCTATGGCTACATAAAAGTCCAGTGGGTGTTAGGGGTGACATCTGATATTTGGTTTGATGGTAGTGCCATTTACATGAAGAATTTATTTGGATCATTGATCTTCAATATGTTCAGGGGTTCATTGAAAACAGAATCATACTGTAGTCTCAGAAGTTCACTCATTTCTTTGTTGTCATATGTGAAAGCTCCATCACCCTTGCACAAGGGCCTAAAGCAAGATGTAGTTTTTGTTTGAGTTTGTATAGAAGAAAAAGTATTCTGGATTCCTCTCTATTTCATTTACGACCTTTTGCTCTCTTTGCTTCTCCTGGATTTTATGATTCTTGCAACGTTGAGCTCAATCATTTCAATTTCCTCTACATAACCTTCTTTGTCATTTTTGGGACGGAGTAGCATTTTAGATGTTCCGTAATCTGTTTTGTCTATACATACTGTAGAGGGAATGCAATTTTCATTTCCCTCTTTCTCCTTAGTGGTATGTAATTACTTAAGTGTAGGTAAGTGTGTGTATGAGACTTACACATATTGCTAGTGATACTGTGCTTATTTTCTCAAACAACTGGCTTAAGTTTGCATTATCTAGCTGTCTTTTCCAGAATATTTCTGCATGATCTTGGTTTATTTGTTCCCAGTGGATCCCTTTGTTATTCAAATTAAATTTGCTGAATTCTCCTCCTCTTGAATTTGAAACTGGCTGCACAGGTCTATTGCCCATGCATGTCTGAACTTCAATTACGTTGTGATCTGAATAACAAGTACAGTAATCATTATGTCCTTAATCAGTTCATCATTGTTTGTAAAAATAAGATCTAGGAGTGTCTAGCTGGTTCTATTTGCTGGTTTAAGGCAAATCTGTCACACATCTACATTTGTCTGTGACTATTCATTTAGACTGCTTCCTGAGATGCTCTGGTATAATTCTATATGATTTCAATATATTCTTCTGAAAAACAATATATATCTGATAATTCCCTCCCCCCCCCCCTGATAACACCCTCTGTCACTATGTGATGAAGTGCGAAAAGATACGTGAATTTAGAGACAATTCTATAACCAATGTTCCAGCGATGTGTAAATATTTCATTCAAAATGATCTGCTACCAGAAATTTTAGCCAATTATCCCCAGTTTGCTAACTGTAGGTAGTAACTGAGTGATTGTAACCTATCCACCGCTGCCCACTGGATGGGGGGCGGTGTGCAGGACAAACATATAAATTGTGACACTAGCTCTCCACATATGTCAGTTGCTTAATTTAGAACCTGTACTTGAGGTCGATCTCGAACCCATTGTTGATGTGACGACTTATATTGAATTTTGTAACTAGCTCATCAAGATTGTAACTTCCTTAGCTAAATGAATTGTGGGCTTCAGTCCCTGAGCCCATTATGTGCCTCTGTAACCCTTTCCACTACCGCCCACGGGATGGGTATGGGGTGCATAATAAATGAACTAAACTAACTATCTGATAATTAATCATTTCATATTATTATGATACGAGTCATTTATGTTCAGCCTTTGAATAGCCACACTGACCAGAGGGTGCGGCCCCATTTACCCATTATGGCATAGGGCCTAAAACAGCTGAATCCAGCTCTAAATGACATCATGAGTGATTCATCAGGACCTGCTGATCAGCTGGCAGTGTAATTACCCATAGTGAAGGTTACAGTACGAGAGTTATGATATCTGTGTCTTGTCTTCTCTATAACCTTTGTCATATGTTGTTTTAAAGCTACCAATAATTTTGGCATACATTATCCACTTATTTAAAACATCTGTAAAAAGCTTATTTTGTACAAACACATTTTGAAACTATTCATTTTTGAGCCTCACACATTTCCTTCTCTGTCTTCATGAATCTGTTGTCCATTATTAATCTGGATTTCATGCAGTTTATGTTCAAATATATACACATGGGAATACGTCTCTGAATTCCCTTACATATCAAAATATTCATATAGTGAACAAGAAATTCTTACCTTGCAAGTGTCTCCCACTTATATGGTTTCCAAACTTGCTATGGTGACACATTCATAGTGACCCATAAACACCAAACTTGTGACAAAACTGATTACACCATCATCACTAAACAATGCACCATTGTCTCAACGTGGCTAGATAAAGGTGGGTCAACACAATAATACCAAATCTTACAGAAAAAAAACTTGATTCCTTATCACAAACTGTTAATATCAACACGAGATATGATCAGCCCTTAAAGTGTGGTTATCATCATATGATGATCCCCGAGGAAATGCAATGATTATTATAATACAGTATAGTAGTCATTTCTGGTTTGTAGTGTTGTTAGTCTGAAGCCCTCAATCTTTCCTTTCATGAGTTCACTCAATTCTGGTATGATTTATGTTACTCTTCACTTAACTTTTCTTTAGTAGAACTTTACATCCTTCTGAAAATGAGACCTCTATGCTTACCTGAATTTACCTGAGGACCACTCATCTCTAGAGGCCTTGGCATGGACAGGCAGCAGGCGGCTTGTTAAAGCCAAAAGTCAAAATAGGGTGCTTCAGAGATCTGTAAAGCTGAATAATTACTTTCTTTTTTGCTATACTGTATAGCCCATGATCTTCACAACATGCTCAGGTAAATGACTGAGCAAGTTTCCTTTAACCTAATGCATTTGTTCAAGCAGTAAATAGGTACCGAGGGCCAGGCAACAGTCAAGGGGTTGCATCCTGGGGAGGCTCAGTAGTTTGACTTTGGGGAGACTTTGATACAAGCCAGAAGTATATGTATACAGACTTCCTGTCCCCTATGACAGGAATTAATATTATTAATTCAGAATAAATAGAATTGCCTATTAAAAAGGCACCATTAAATACGCCTTATGTACAGTACGTACGTCGAACACGAATCTAGGATATCAGTCCCAGCTAGGGCCAGATCAAGCGTTTTGAGCCCTAGGCCAAAACAGGTAAATGAACTTAGGTAATTATTAGACATGCCAGTACTCCTCAAACGAAAAACGGCAGTATAAAGGGTCTCAGTAGAAGAGTTGCACTCATCCTCGACTCACAATCGGAAATCCCTGGTTCGAATCCCAGGACAAACAGAGATGGTTGGGCAAGTTTCCTTTCACCTAATGGCACTCTTCACCTAGCAGTAAATTGGTTCCTGTATGCTAGTGAATTGTTGAATTGCATCCTAGAGAAGGTCAACAGTTCCACCTTGGAGGGACCTCGATATCAGCCATACATACACTGGCTGCCCGTCCCCCGACTAAATGAATTAAATCATATTAAGATAACAAATACATTGGGGCCACTGTCTACCCAAGATCTGCGGCCTCTTACTCGCCAAATTAAATAATTCACTCAACATGTAACACTCATACGCATAATAAATATTGTCATAATATAGTTGACTGAATGAGAATAAGGAAGTATAAGTATAAGGAAGTATAAGAGAAAATACCCGCCGCCTGTGGCCCATCTCCGCCCATCACCTGACTACACCCTCTGATTGTTGTACTTACTACCAGCCTAAATATTATTACTATTTTTATTATTACAGTATTCTTATTCTTATTCTTATTCTTATTATTACTATTATTATTATTATTATTATTATTATTATTATTATTATTATTATTATTATTATTATTATTATTATTATTATTATTATTATTATTATTATTATTATTATTATTATTATTATTATTATTATTATTATTGTTATTATTATTTTTATTTAAACAAATCTTTATTAGTTCTTTTTCAAGCAAATAACTTATGCATTATTTTATATTGATACATCTCGTATCTATAAGCAATAATAGTTGCTTGCGTAATAGAGCAATATGTGAGATAATTTTGCGATGAAAGTTTATTAATACATTTAATTATTAATAACTTTAATTATAAACTATAGAACTTTGAAGGTAATAATGAGGGTAATAAACATAGGTGAACAGCGGTCAGTGGTGACCCCAGACAGCGGTCAGTGGTGACCCCAGGCAGTGGTCAGTGGTGACCCAGACAGTGTTCAGTGGTGACCCCAGACAATGGTCAGTGGTGACCCCAGGCAGTGGTCAGTGGTGACCCAGACAGTGTTCAGTGGTGACCCCAGACAGTGGTCAGTGGTGACCCCAGGCAGTGGTCAGTGGTGACCCAGACAGTGGTCAGTGGTGACCCCAGACAGTGGTCAATGGTGACCCCAGACAGTGGTCAGTGGTGACCCAGACAGTGGTCAGTGGTGACCCCAGGCAGTGGTCAGTGGTGACCCAGACAGTGTTCAGTGGTGACCCCAGACAGTGGTCAGTGGTGACCCCAGGCAGTGGTCAGTGGTGACCCAGACAGTGGTCAGTGGTGACCCCAGACAGTGGTCAGTGGTGACCCAGACAGTGGTCAGTGGTGACCCCAGACAGTGTTCAGTGGTGACCCCAGACAGTGGTCAGTGGTGACCCCAGGCAGTGGTCAGTGGTGACCCAGACAGTGGTCAGTGGTGACCCCAGACAGTGGTCAGTGGTGACCCCAGACAGTGGTCAGTGGTGACCCCAGACAGTGTTCAGTGGTGACCCTAGACAGTGGTCAGTGGTGACACAGACAGTGGTCAGTGGTGACCCCAGACAGTGGTCAGTGGTGACCCAGACAGTGGTCAGTGGTGACCCCAGACAGTGGTCAGTGGTGACCCCAGACAGTGGTCAGTGGTGACCCCAGACAGTGGTCAGTGGTGACCCCAGACAGTGGTCAGTGGTGACCCAGAGAGCGGTCAATGGTGACCCCAGACAGTGGTCAGTGGTGACCCCAGACAGTGGTCAGTGGTGACCCAGACAGTGGTCAGTGGTGACCCCAGACAGTGGTCAGTGGTGACCCCAAACAGCGGTCAATGGTGACCCAGACAGTGGTCAGTGGTGACCCAGACAGCAGTCAATGGTGACCCAGACAGTGGTCAGTGGTGACCCCAGGCAGTGGTCAGTGGTGACCCCAGGCAGTGGTCAGTGGTGACCCAGACAGTGGTCAGTGGTGACCCCAGGCAGTGGTCAGTGGTGACCCCAGGCAGTGGTCAGTGGTGACCCAGACAGTGGTCAGTGGTGACCCCAGACAGTGGTCAGTGGTGACCCCAGACAGTGGTCAGTGGTGACCCCAGACAGTGGTCAGTGGTGACCCCAGACAGTGGTCAGTGGTGACCCAGACAGTGGTCAGTGGTGACCCCAGGCAGTGGTCAGTGGTGACCCAGACAGTGGTCAGTGGTGACCCCAGGCAGTGGTCAGTGGTGACCCCAGGCAGTGGTCAGTGGTGACCCAGACAGTGGTCAGTGGTGACCCCAGACAGTGGTCAGTGGTGACCCCAGGCAGTGGTCAGTGGTGACCCAGACAGTGGTCAGTGGTGACCTCAAACAGCGGTCAATGATGACCCAGACAGTGTCAATGGTGACCCAGACAGTGGTCAGTGGTGACCCCAGACAGCGGTCAATGGTGACCCAGACAGTGGTCAGTGGTGACCCAGAGAGCGGTCACTGCCACAGTGGTGACCCAGAGAGCGGTCACTGCCACAGTGGTGACCCAGAGAGCGGTGACCAGCGCCATCTACTAGCGTGGTGGCGGGTGAGGAAGGTTGAGAGGGAGCATCTAGCGGCGGCCCTGGCAACCTTCCACTCCCACTTCTCCCTCACCACAACAAGAGGACGCCTCATCCTCGCCCTCATTTACCCCTCATCTTCCCCGACGTGAGAGTGAGGAAGATGACTTGGCTGTGGGGGTGTGTGGTGGGGCCCAGGCTCTACAAGATCTATGGCCACATATCCCACCAGGTTGAGGTCAGCTGTGAACCTTAAAAATTGTTTTGTTAATGACCTAAACTTATACATTCCTACACAACAGTAAGACTTTCTCCAGCAGCAGCCTGTTATACAGTAGTGAAGTAAAGCAATACAGCACAGACTCTAACAATGATGCAACAATTATCCTGGGTTTACCTATCCAGAGTTCGTATCCTGGTAGGGGAGGATTGACTGGGCACCAATCCTTTAAAGTAGCCAATGTACACCCAGCAGTGACTGGGTACCTGGTTGCTAAACAATTTGGCGAAGTCGTATTCCGGGGAATATTAGGAATAAGGACATGCCTGAAGTGCTACACGACGGGCTAGTGGCAGTTCAAGAATGTAACAACCCTTGTTTATATAAAGAATAAAAAAAACTACCATCACCAGTACTCCACTACCATCCTTCACCCTCGGCTAGTACGACACTTCGACAACTCTCGACTAAATGCAGATTTCGTCTACCAGCTCATAACCATTGACGGTGTGATGGAAAAGATGCTGGAGCGACTCTAATAAATTACGACACGAAACCCAAGCCATCCTTGAGACTGGCTCAACACATCACACTTGCAGGAAGACAAAGCCAGACAAACAATCACCAATGGCATAGATGTGAGGATGGAACTGATATTGGATCGAGTAATAATTGAGTGCATCCATCCCCTTCAGTGACTTGTCACATAACTTGGCCACAGGAAATAGTGAGGAACGCTCGGCTGTTAGATTAAACAACCAACGACCTGGCACTCGTCAGATCGAAAAAGCACATACTCCCCACACCCCTCTCCTAAACCCCACACCCCTCCCCTAGACCCCACGCCCCTCCCCTAGACCCCACACCCCTCCCCTAGACCCCAGTCTTACCTACAGTGGCACAGTATCCAACATACTGTGCCACTCTACACCCAGAAAAGCAAACACTTGCAAAGCAAATGTACCAGGTGAACACTCCCTGACCTTCATGAACTGTAATGCTAAAAGCATCAAAACATCACTTGTAGAACTAATAATTCCTCTACTCATCAAAACCAGTCCAAGTTTTTATAACTGAATTGTGGCTATCTTCCAAACATTCTCGTCTAAAAAAATAAATAATCATAAGATAGAGCTAACTGCATGCAGTTAGGCATTTTTTCTCTTAAGAAGGAAATGCCATTCCATAATCCTAAATAAATTTCCAAATGATAAACTAGAACCTTTGGCATGCTTAGCACCTTATAATGTCGCATTTTATCTTCCTAGACATATGACCCTAGGGGAGCAGTCATATGGCAGTCCCCGTGGCGTAGTTGTAAAACACTCGCTCGGCGCTTCGCAAGGACTTTGGCCTGGGTTTTTATCCTGGCCGGGGAGGATTTACTTGGCACCAATCCTTAACTGTAGCCTCTGTTCACCCAGCAGTGAATGGGTACCCGATTGTTAAACAATTTGGCAGGTCGTATTCTGGGAAAAATTAGGATTAAGGACTTGCCCAAAACAGTGTGTGCTAGTGGCTTCACAAAAATGTAAGAACGCTTGTATATAAATAAATACAAATATAAAAGAAGCAATAAACCTAAAAGAATTAGATTTCCATCTTGACCAATTAAGATGTACAATACATCTCGCTATATATATAAAGTTTGTAGTCAAAGCATTGGGTAAATATCTCGTCAAAATATTAGACCACGTTTGAACTACAGTATTTATATAACTCAGACCACCATTACAATCATAAATAGAAAACATAACCTTAGCTACAAAGAACAACAATGATCAGCTGATGCTATCAAGTTTGAGATAATAAAATGCATCTCAAAAGGATATATTAGCTTCGAGTAATTTTTACCCTCCAAACCATTCAGTTCTCGCTACCAAGCATCAAGGCTGACCCCAAACACTTCTAGTTTTGTCATCATCATTTTATAAACTGACAAAACCAACATACAAGCTTTGCCAAATCATAAACATTGATCACCTCTGATACCTTTCCCAACTTTACCTCTCATATATTCATTGGGAGAAAAACCTTTATCAGACTGCACGTAACCATAAAGATGATGATACAGTACTTTATTATTCGCTTATCCATATCTCACCTATGGTATCCATAACTCAAAACTGCCTTTCACATGTATCATGTTCACCCCCTATATGTTCACATATATCAGCAGTTAGAACAATAACAAACTCCAGTCCCAGACACCACTCTGCTCCCTTACTGAAATCTTTGATTAGGTTAAATACTGTATTAAGTTACAGCACTCGGCACTCAGATGTACTCAATATCAATAAAGTTCTGAACTGCAATGTTAATCCTGACCTCAAATGCTTCCTAGAGGGCTGAAACAAATATCTTTTTGATGTTCTAAGTGTGCATTTTAACCAAAAAGAAAATGCCTTGCAAATCAACTAGGGGTCCTAAACTGTGGAATGACCTCCCAAAGGAGGTTAAAAATTGAACTTCTCTCAGCCAGTTTAAAAGAGAAACTAAGAAATACCAAATTAACATTATGTAACCAATTTTATTCACATTTCCTCTTCCTATATGTCAACCTGTGTTTTGCTGTTATGATGAACATTAAATACTATGTTTGTACTGTTATTAAATGCTGCAGTTTCTAAATATCACTTAAAATTGTATATCATTTGCAAAATCTCTAACAATTCAAAAATATTAACTTCTCATTAAGTTTTAAGTACTATGTGCCCCATTTGTCTATGGGAGTACTACAGTATTTGTCTATTGGATAATATACATGCAGTTACTGACATGTCAAACAATCAATTTAATTTTTTGGTGGACATTTACCAATTATAATACTCAACATTGCTCTGAACCTGTTAATGGTACTGTAGTTAACACTTTCGCGCTTTCCGCGAAGGTCACTCAGCCAACCGAATGTGCGCGCGGCGTTTTTATCGCTTAAGCGTAAAAACAAAAATGTGTATACTCTTTTTACTCTTCTGACCTTAGTTCTCATGCTACGTATTTCATTTTGGTACCAACGTGTTCGCAATAAAATTCTCTAGAAGAACATCAGTAAAAAAAGTCACGAAACGTATAGGGATACCAGCACCAAATAAATAACTACGAAGATGACTCGCCGTGAGCGCCCATCAGCAACAAAATGTTTTTACTCTTGGGATTGTAATCACCTCCACACTTATTCTACAGCGTTAATTTTGGTATCAATGGACTCGCAATGAAATTCCCAACACGGTGATATGAATATAAGCGTAGAATAATGATGCGGCCCGCCCGCAAGAGTGTGGGAAGTGGTGAAATTGTTACCCGGTATCGGTGACGGGACGACGCACGGCGCTTTGAAAGTTTATACTTATTTCACTCTCATGACATTAATTTTCTATGTACGTCATTCATTTTTGTGTCAATGTGTTCGCAATAGAATGTTCTATGTGCCCATAGGTAAAAAATATCAACAAAGCGTAAGTTAGAATAGCGCCAAATATAAAACAACGCTGGAACATATCAGTGAGCGTCAAACACACACGAAATGTTTTTACTTTTGTTATGTTTGTCAAGTTTATACTTGTTGCACACAGTTATTTTTGGTTGTATATTGATCGGAATAAAATTCCCTAAACAGACATATGCATATAATACATGATATGGGGGAAGCATTACCAGTATAAACGGCTAAAGTCACCCACCTGCAACCCGTTTGGGACAAAATACCATTTGATCGAAGTTATCCACACCTTTCATGAACTTATTGTACCATGCAGCCTAGTGGTGAGAAAGAGAGCCTCATAGCGCGCAGTTTGAAACAAACCCAAAGTAAATCGGATAAAAATTGAATTTTATACAAATATTTTAAAAGAGGACTCAACTTTATGTCCACTATGCGTTAGCGTTAGACGAAACGGGACGCGCCGGCGCGTCCAGATAGCGCGAAAGTGTTAATATCCATCCTCCTGGCTAAAATGTAAAACATTAAACTTAAAACAAGGCAGAGTAATACTACTGTATTTGTGCTTACTCGCATAATATTTTTGCGTAATTATTTTGTTTTATGAAAATAACTATTTTTATTATAACCTGTTTTATTTTTCAGACTAGGGTGTATGTTCCTAATGTATTGGAGAAGATTGGTAACAAAATCTTCCAAGGGGTAAGTTTTCCAACACGTCACATAATGTTAGGGTGCCAATATTAGTGTGTACTAGATAAATCCAGCTGTATTATTATCAAAGTAATAAATGTGATATAAAGTGATGAACTGTAATTTTGCTTTTACTTCTTTTTATGAACATGATCATAAACACTATGTATTTTGCTTTGTACTTGAAATATATACAATTATTGGAATATTAATTTCAATGTTTGCCATGTATAATTTTTTTTTTATTAAATTTTGTAATTTAACCATGATTGTTCATGCACTGCTTGTTCCATACTTGTGGGTTCTGTGTCGACTTCAGTTGTGTCGAGTAACCACTGTAAATCGACCTGGGACTGTGGTAGAAAAACTTTTTTTTCATATATAAAATGAGCCACTTATGGCTTGTGGCTTCCAGATGAGATGGGATGTATCTCCAGGTTGTTGATTTTTATGTATCCTCTAGCTTAGTTTCAGTGCAGTATAACTTTCTTCTCACCATTAGTGCAGTTTTTTTGTTCCTACGTGGGAATGATCTTCTATCTTGAGATGATTTCAGGGCTTAATGTCTCTGTGGCCCGGCCCTCGACCAGGCCTCTTTTTTGTCCCCCCCCCCCCCCCCCAACCAGGAAGCAGCTCATAGCAGCTGTCTAACTTCCAGATTCCTATTTACTGCTAGGTGAACATGATGGGCATCAGGTTGAAAGAAATTCTGCCCATTTGTTTTTGCATCCATTGGGGATTGAACCCGGAACCTCAGGACTACGAATCCAAGATGCTGTCCAGTCAGCTATCAGGCCTCTCTGATGGTCCCCTCTGATGTTGGTCTAGTACTCTGCATGTTCTCAGGCCCTTTATATTTCATTCCATTTCTGTTATGAAAGGTGGTTGATTGACAGTTCTACATTCAAATTCTCCCATTATTGCAGGTTTCAAAGAAAGACATTTTTCCTGGCAGATGTTATTGGATGTGTCTCCTGCCAAGTGCTGTTGTGTCTGCTGTTGTTGTGTTAGGTGTCTTCGTGTTCCAGTTGAAGCCTAGTCCTCCATGCTGTCATAGGTGGGATGGAGGGTGGGGGGGGGGGATCTTCTAATTTTCTCACCTCTACATGTCTGAATTTGGTGTGAATGCTTGGAGGCATCTGACATGTTTTAGAAAGAAAGCTAGTATTGATTGAGTAATCTCTCTTTTTCAGCTGAACATCTTGTACAATATTGGGCTGTACACATCACCATTCCTAGCGTTGTCTTTGTACCGTTGGGAGCACTTCACCTTGGTGTCTGCAATAAAAGTGAGATGGCTACGTCTTAACCTTTAGGTTGTTAACAAGCGTTTTTGTTATTCTTATAACAAAAATGTAAGTGTGTTATGATTATAACGCTTAGGCTACAAATATGCTTTATAAGTATTTCTTTGTAGACATAGTTTATCCATGTTTTTAAATAAGGTAGTAGTGGCAATGAGTAAAACTTTATTCAGCTTGTGAAGTCTTGAAACCAACAAAAACTGATTCTACTGTTATAATTTTCCCCCCAAAAAAGTACTTATGAAAGACATTTAATTTATTAATTTAATTTATTAATTCCATTTAATTTATTAATTTGAAGTGTGTGTAATGTATTTCAGCAGTGAAATAGTTAATATAATTAGCAAGAAATATTAGTATTAGGGGGGGAAAATATGGTCAAAATGCATATATAAAGTAACATTTATCCTGAATATATAGCATTAATGGGTCTGAAGATCGTTAAATAAATACCGTACACATAGTAGACTTTTGTTGTTTATTATTATAAAGCTTATAAGGATTAATGTATAGGAGTCAAATTGTATACAGTATTACATTAATTTCAACATTTACATAATTTTATTTTATAATATATATTTGTCTTTAGTTGTGTGTGTTTATAATGTTTGGAAAGTTTCTAATATTGTACAGTACTGTATATTTATTTTTGAGTATATTCTCTAGCACTTGTAAATTTTTTTGCATTTCAGTTTGGAACAGGTCTGGGGTTGTTGTTGATAGTGTCCCTGGTGTTTAGAGGCATCGGTCGCTGGTTTAACCCAACCTACACAACTTTCTTAAGCATCTTGACCAAGGCCCAGCAGAACAGTCCAACAGAGAAGGTGATGGTAGGTAGAAATAATTTCTTTTGGTTTGCAATATACATCTGTGGTCTAGTGGATAGCATTCTCATCTCGGAAATGAGAGGACCTGATTTTGAATGTGGAGGAAGGCGAGATGATTAGGTGTCAGTCCCTCTCTCTTTGTACCTGCAGTAGCCATTGAAGATGTGGATGTAAAAATATTGACAGATTGTGTACTTGGGAAAACATGAGACTGAGTAACTAGCTAGTTCCTATTAAATTATGCTGCCATGACCAAAATGATAACATAATACAGTAGCCATAAAATGTTCAGTAATTGGGCTCAAATTAGTTGTCTTTGCATTTAAATTTTGTTGCTTATAAATTTAATAAAAGCTCTTAATAAAATAGTTTAATTTAGAGTGAATTAATGGAATGCAGTGGTACAACTATAGTACCGGTGTATTGAACACATTATTTGCTGTATATTGCTGTTAGCGTTGTAATGTGTAAAACTAATTTGTGGGCATTTTTTATTTAAGGAACCTCTGCGAGAGTACGAATTTGATTTCTCAGCATGGCCTGTTAACTTTGACTGGACTGAGGCAGAAACGTAAGCTCTGGTTTTATCTTTGCAATTGATCACAAATAAGGGCTCTAGTCGTTGAAGAAATTACTTAAATATAAATTGTGTTCACCTTCCAATTATCTTATTTCATCATACATTGTAAATAACTAATGAAATGTCTAACATTGTGCAGTTCATTTGTTTATGGACTGAATTATTTGCTTAATACACGTATGAAAAACAAAAGGTTTTCCTTTAGGAAAAGTTAAAAGGGTCTACCCTTAGGAAAAGCTAAAAGAGTCCACCCTTGGGGGAAGCGAAAAAGATCCACCCTTGGGGAAAAGTGAAAGGTGGTGTTTGTAGCAGTTTTCCATTGTCACATCAGCAGCTACACCTGGTAGTGTCACCAGTGTAAACAAGCCTCTTGACCAGTTCTGCCAACCTAACTTGGTTATATTAAGCCATATCTTGAAGTTACCTTGAGATGATTTCAAGGCTTAGTGTTCCCACGGCCTAGTCCTCGACCAGGTCTCCTGGTTGCTGGACTGGTCAACTAAGCTGTTGGATGCGGCTGCTCGCAGCCTGACGTATGAATCACAGCCTGGTTGAACAGGTATCCTTTGGAGGTGTTTATCCAGTTCTCTCTTGAACGCTGTGAGGGGTCGGCCAGTTATGTCCCTTATGTGTAGTGGAAGCATGTTGAACAGTCTCGGGCCTCCGATGCTGATAGTTCTCTCTTGGAGCACCTGTTGCACCTCTGCTCTTCAATGGGGGTATTCTGCACATCCTGCCATGCCTTCTGGTCTCATGTGGTGTTATTTTTGTGTGCAAGTTTGGGACCAGCCCCCTCTACTATTTTCCACGTGTAAATTATTATGTATCTGTCCCGCCTGTGCTCAAGAGAATACAGATTTAGGCTCTTTAGTCGGTCTCAATAGTTTAGATGTTTTACTGAGTGGATTCTAGCAGTAAAGGATCTCTGCGCACACTCAAGGCCATCCAAACAATTTTAGCGTAAAATAAGAAATATAATGAATACATAGTTTTAAAATACTTAAAGCAACAAATATTGACAAATTTGCATCATACTTATTAATTGGTGATGATTGCAGCATGTTTCCTGCTAGGTAATATTTTCCTAAATTTTCCTGACCAAATAACCTGAGCTATCTCACCCTTCAATAAACTAAAGGATTTGAGAAATAGAATGCTTATTAATGCATGAGTCAATACAGGAAAAAGAGGGGAAAGTTAGGCAATGTTGATGTGAAGAGATGCTTGTAGCTCCCTCATAGACAGCCTCACCAAGCCCCAATGATGTTTCACAATCTTTTCTTCACTTAACTGGATTTTCAGTTATCCTGACATCTACCAGCACGGATTGGTCCCGATAATTAGTAATTACCTAAGTGTAGTTACAGGATAAGAGTATGCCTGTGGTGTCCCATCTTCCCAGCACTCTGTCATATAACGCTTTGAAACTACTGACGATGTTGGCCTCTACTTCCTTCTCACCTAACTTGTTCCAACCGTCTACCACTGTTTGCAAAAGTGAATTTTCTTGTATTTCTTTGTCAGCTTGATTTACTGTAGTTAATTTGAATCTATGACATCTTGTTCTTGAAGTACCAGGTCTCTGGAATTCTTCTTATCAATTTTATTGATTCCTGTTACTATCTTGTACGTAGTGATCATATCTCCTCTTTCTCTTCCATCTTCTAGTTTTGGCATATTTAATGCCTCTAACCTTTCCTCATAGCTCTTGTCCTTCAGTTCTGGGAGCCATTTAATTGTATGCCTTAGCACCTTTTCCAATTTGTTTATGTGCTCTTTAAGATACGGTACAATACAATATTCAGGATCTTGATATAAAAGTATAATTAAGGCTTTGAGTCTAAATGGAAAGATAGTTTCTGAATAAGAGAGAGACTTTCTCCATTAAGCATGGTCCCACTGTTTACATGAACATGACTGTGCAGTCTGGGTAGATTGATATTCTACACAGGCACAGCTGGGATCTTTTCTTTGAATGTTCTTGTTGGACTATTCTAGTGCTAGGGAGATGTGAATACTTGAGCCAGCTTAGAATGACTTTCAAAAGATATATTCAACTGCATTAGATGTTCCCTCAAGTGGAAATCAGTGCACCATAAAACCAGATGTAACACTAGTAGTTCATCCCAGTAGTGTGCTTTCTCTTCTCTATTTGATTGCAATGGGAAATAAGAGAATTCCTCCAGTGATTGTGAGTGTACATTCATTGGATATAAATTAATGCTGAAATTAAGAAAAACTACAAATATTTAAAGATGTACTTCTTTCAAGTAAATTTTGTTTCAGAATGTTCATAAAACATTTTATAATTTTCTATAATACAAAATTGATAAATTTTATTGGTTGCAGGGAATAATGTCTGGTATAAATTTGTCTATAGAGTATATGAGTAGGAGAGGCCAGTGAACACTAAAGGTTTTTCAAGCACTATTTCTCATCAGACGAACCACCTGTCCATTATTCCTGACCTTCACTAGGTGGTCACACCTAAATATCAACATGGTACTGTACTTTGCCTGTCCATCTGGCATTCCACTTGAAAAAAAAGGCTTGTAAAGCTCAGGAAAAGTAATGATAGGAAATGGCAATAGCCACCTCCTTCAAAAAGTTTTTTCATTTATACTAATGGTATACTTGTGCAGTGTATCAGTCTGGTGTTCCCTTAGGCAAGAGTAACCCAGAAGACTTTGTCTAGAAACGGGAAAAAGAACTGAACTTACCTGTGCTGCAGAATCGTGCCAGATGCAGCTGGTGGAAAAGGAAGCCCAAATGTTCAGGTACTCAGACCTCTCATTCAAGGAGATAATCATTTGGAAGAGTGCCATCAAGAGGTGATGCAACTGGTGATGCAAACATCTGGCTAAAGCTCCAGAATCTCCTAGCTCAGATATTGGAGCAGAACAAGGTGGAAAGAGTGCATACAGGAAAGCGAACTTCAGCTAAACATGTCATAGAAATAAAATGTGGCAGACTGAGCTTGGCTGCTCAAAATTCTACAGTTCATTTCCAATTTGAGTTTTTATATGGAATACTTTGAGATAGCAAAGAAAGTGCAGTTTTTCTGAAATCCAGATTTGACACAAATTTGGATTGGGTTTTGAATGGCTTAGTCAAATTTGGAGGAAATACAGTCCATGTTATGCAGTTCAGTATTTTAATTTGAATCTGGTGGAAAAAAATTCTTGTACTACTTCACACCTGCATATACATTCTGCAGTACCAATCCTCGTGCAGCTCTTGTAAACTAAACATCTTTGTCAGTTAAGAACAGCATCTAGTTTATAATGCTTTCCCATGGTGATGGGGTTTCCTTCCCACTGTTAACCATTGACCACTGTGTATGGTTATCATTGTCACAACCTCCTTGTCTATTTTCTATGTGAAAATTGGCACTCCTTTCTCCCCTCACATATAGGACTATGCTTACGTCCTGCCCTCACTGTGCCACATGTTTCTGTGCTATATGTTCAAGCAAACAACTAAATAGAAAGGAACTTGCATTAGAGTTGTGTTAAATGTTTTCCTTGTTCAGTATAGTGTAGAGGTGATGTACATTTGATGAACAGTTATGTGATGTACACTGAGGTACTGTACATTTGAGAAGAGTTGTGTGGAGTGAAGTGGGCAGTTAGTATAACCCTATTGATGTGTAGATTGTGCCACTTTGTGGTGGCTGTTGGAATAGCAACGGGTGAACCAACAAGCGACTAGTGAGAGCACTCCTTGCTTGTCCCTGCCATGTTACATAGTGCTTGAAAGGCTTAGTGTAGTTGAATGAGCCCTTGTGAGTTCATTCTGGGTGGTATTGAATATTTCAGTGTTCCTTGCATAAATGTAACCCAGCAGAGAGTTATTGGGCTGGTGTAGAAGTCTGTCTGTGGAAACAACAGAACCTTACAAGGAGGGAATTATCAGGGGAAAGTGCCAAGTCATTATGACTATATAGCACTGGGAAGGGGGTTAGGATAAGGATTTGGGATGGGACAGGGTGGGGGGGAATGGTGCCAAACCACTTAGACGGTCCGGTCGGAGATTGAACGCCAACCTACATGACGCTCTTCCGTCCAGCCCAAGTGGTTGGTTATGAAGAGGGAGAAACCAAATAGTATACTGTAGTGCAGAAATTAGGTTTGTATATTGATATTTGTTTGCTGAAATAGTTGGAATAGCAGGTGACTGATGACTGTTTAAGAATAGTACTCGAGGTATTCTATTGAATATCTTTAGTGGGAAATGATGTGTACAAAAAACAAAAATGATGTAAGCATTGTTTATGTACCCTCCTTCATTGTAAGGTTGAGCACAAACCAACGTGACATAAATAGCTGGATGATGTAAGCATTTTAACACGGCCCCTCTGATTTTCAGGTATGAACGCAAACCCCGTGTATATGTGGATAGAGGTTTGTCACGCAGAAAGGGTGGGATCATCAGCCAAGCTGTAATGATGCCATGCCAGTTTGTGGCATGGGTTGTCACTGTCCTGATTGGCAAAAAGATGGTTTACCCTGGTTCTATACAGTTGCTACAGATTGCTGTTGGTAGGTATGCCTATCAATTCTGAGGACCAACATTTCCGTTGCCCGATCTCTGACCAGGCCTCCTGGTCAACCAGGCTGTTTGACATGGCAGCTAGCAACCTGACGAATGAGTCACAGCCTGGTTGATAAGGTATCCTTTGAAGGTGTACTGTATTGTCACTGACAATATTTGTTTAATTTATACAATGTGTAAAACTGTATCTATCTTAGCACCTGCAGATTTGCATTATACTGTACTAACTTAGTTTTGTTAGGCTCACCAACGTTTTCAAGAGTAACTAACTTTAGGAAAGGTGTTATGATCTTCACTTGGCTTTCATGTTCCAAAGTGCCCAGTCCTTTCTGTAATTTAAACATTTTCTTCTAATGATTAACTAAAATATTTTCGAAAGAAAGTTGAACTCTTGATAGAAGCTAATAAGACATTGTTCACTGAATGTAAACAAATTGCTAGTATGTAAATGTTGAAATACAGTTGTATTTAACATGTGCTGAAAATTGTTCACATGTGGCAATTTATTTAATTATCTTGAGATGATTTCGGGGCTTAGTGTCCCCGTGGCCCGGTCCTCAACCAGACTTCTGATAAATGGGATGGGACGGGGGGAAAGGAATGGGGCCCAACCACTTGGACAGTTGGGACTGAATGCCAACCTGCATGAAGCGAGACCGTCGCTCTACCGTCCAGCCCAGGTGGTTAGATTGCCTTATGTTAGCACAAAGAAAGTTTAGTTTTGCTTGATGTGGAGAGTGCCTAGGTCAGATGGAAGAAATAGACAGGAAAGTAAGGGCGAAAGGGAATTATCAGGAGAAAGTGCCAAACTACAACTATATAGCCCTTTGAAGGGATCAGCATTAGGATTTAGGACAGAACAGAGGAAAGACTGGTGCGCAATCACTTTGACGGTTGAGGATTGAATGCTGACCTGCATGAAGCAAGACCATCGCTTTACTGTCCAGCCCAAGTAAATGGAAACAGTTTTAGTAAAAGACTCAGAGAATGTTGTATACTTATGATTGTCTGAGCATATTTACTGTAATGTATTGGTAAACTGTTTGTATGAGTGGAGTGTTTCTTCCTCATTTATACCTTCTTTTAGTCATGTTGCTTCAATGAGGTTCTGTTTGACCTTCTCTGTCTTCCGTTGATAGGTTTCAACTTAATGCCCACAGTATTCCATTCTCATCAGTTCTTATTTTCTGGCATTTCTGACTACTTCTGTTATCTGTTTAGCTCAATTTAGAGTCTCCCTTAAGGGATGATATTTTTCCTTTTCATACTAACCAATTCTTTTGTTACAAACGTTATCTTTGGTTGAAGGGCCTTACACTAACCCAACAATTTTATATACAGTACAATCTTTAAAGCTTCTGTGGTTTTTACTAACCTACATGTTCTTTTTGTGGCATTCAAAAATGATTAGGGACTGGCTTCTTACTACTGGTTTTGTGCCAACCTAATATTTGATCCCAGTTCATTTATATTTTCCTGTCTAATGTTGGTGCTTTTCAGTTGACTGTGATACCTGGCTTTCCTAACAACTTTCTCTAGTTTTCTCCGGCTATTTATACTCAAGTTTGTTGCGTTTCCTACTCTTGACCTCCCATTAAAATACTTGAGTAACAATGTGAGTTACAATACCATTACAATACTTGAATGAGTCTATGCACCAGAAATGGGTCCGAGTCATTTTGATTTTGAGTCTACATCTTCTAAGCTGCAGCATCTGGTTTAAGTTTCTACCTGGCTAGTGGGTAGTTATTTATTTTATTTGGGGAAGTGGTGGTAGTTTTGTTTTGCTTAGGTGTTCAAGTAGAAGGTTTCCCCAGTCTTCAGTGTGATGTGGGCAGGATTCGACCTAGATGCCTTTATTTAGATCCCATATACATAGCCTTGTGAGGTAACTTGCTTGAAGCTTTACATCCCAGTTCCCTTTTTATTGCATTAATTTGCTTCTACATATTTCAAGATACATAATAACTTGGCAGATGTCAATGTGCTATCTTGCCAGCTCCTTTCTCAGCTCCTACATCTGGCTACATGAGAGCTTCCTACTGTTGAGTTAGTGTGTGTTACTTATCATTTTGTCTGAATGGGTCTACCTACCTACCTTGGATTATTACAGATCCCTTCTAAGTTCTTTGACAATACTGTATTTGAGAAATAATACTCCTATGGCTAACTTTTATTATAGGAAACATTGATCATTACAGATCAGTACCTGCTCCAAGGAAGAGAGAAGTTAATAAAGGAACAAAATGGACTTCGCAACAAAGTCACTACTCGAGATGGAAACAGCATTGACACAATGCTGGTGGACAGGCGAGGAAAGTAAGTGTCCTGTACAGGATGACACATTAAATATAATATGAATAGCCAGTTGTAGACTAGTAGTAGTAGTAGTAGTAGGCATCCATTAGTCTCGGGAGACTATGGAGCTGCACTCTGGTTTCGACCTGGTCTGGAGTGGCCTCACCAGGGCGCAAAGCCAGGGTAGGTTAATTCGGGTGAGAAGCTGTTATCCAGGTAGCAGGTCCCCCCTCTCCATGGCGCTGAAAGTCTCCAATGGAAAGGCATACGCCAATACGATTGGTTCCAGCGCCGTCACAAGAAATCGAAGTTGGTGAAGAAGGCACAGGGACCTCCAACCCTGGGAGGTTTAATAATATTTTGTCACTACAGTAATACCTAATCAATATAATCAGTATAGATGAATAATTACACTCATAGTTGTAGACTATGAGTGTAATTATTCATCTATACTGATTATATTGATTAGGTATTACTGTAGTGGCAAAATATTACTATGCTGTACAGGGAGTCCCTGACTTACAAACACTCAATCTTAAGAATGGCCTATCAAATCTCCATTTTTACATCTAGATTTGCTATATATGTAAGCTTTACCATCCCTTTCTCCCTTAATACTGAAACAAACTAGGCTTGTAGAAATTATTCAGAAATTATACACCTCAGATCATAGACATTGGGACCACGTGATCTCACAAAACCTAGAAGCCTAATTGTGTTGATGGGCCAGTACCAGGAAAGAGATGACTGCCACAGAAAAAGAGCTATAAATAATCCACCACTCTGGGAAAAGAGAGAAACCAACACATGTTCAGAGGTTGGGATGTGGAAGAAAGTGACAATGATGGTGAAGTCTCTCTACAGCTAGGTTCTGCTGCTAGATTTCCATCATGTGACAGGTTAAATTTTAGATTTTGCTTTAAAACTTCACTAATAGAGCATTTAAAAAATGTACGGATGGTACCCCCATTTAATTTTGCTCGGAATGAGTTTTGGAGATATAACAACATTATTAAGGTCAAATCTACAGTAGCCAGTGACACTGAGATGGCCCTCCAATTTCTGGTCCTTATGTATCACCACCACCTGGTTTTCCTTTACCATTTCACTCTTCAAAATGCAGTCAAACAACCAGAGCAACTATTTTTATCATGCAAGGTGTATGAAATTTTTTTGTTTTTTTTTTTGGTATATTGTACTGTATGTCGAGTTTTGGTAATCCAGGGATGCATCCACCGGTTATACCATTACACCTTGGGGAAAATCTGGTTTTGATTTATGAATTGCTGACTTATGAGCATCTTTTCTGGAACACATCCTGTCCATGAGCTCGGGATTCCCTGTATGGAATATTTAGGCAATACTATCTTTGTTCATTAGTTCCAAACTCCATTTTACAAAGTATTGCATGGTATAGTATTTACATAATATTAAAATGAGTGTTTTTACTGTGTATAGCTAAATGCTAGAATGTTATTCATTAATTTCTCAACTACTGTACAATAATCACTATATGTATGTAATGCACACAATATTTCTGTACATTGTTGTATAATAAAGAAATTATTTGATTAATAAATGGAACAGTGATGCAATCATAATGTAAATACTTTTTGACAGAAAACAGTATCCGAATGGAAATACACTAGTGGTATGCTGTGAGGGTAATGCTGGTTTCTATGAGGTTGGAATCATGACAACTCCATTAGAGGCTGGGTTCTCCACTCTAGGATGGAACCACCCAGGATTTGCTGCCAGCACTGTAAGTCAAAATATCGTTGAGCTATTCTGTTTTATACGTCCCAAGGCAAGATTACTGAAGGTCCCACTTGAGAGGATTAGGACAGTCGGAGCAGAAGGAGACTTTCTGTACTGTTGCAACAGAGATTTTTACAGATACCCCTGTCTTACTGGTGCCAGGAGACTGATCAATGCAAAGTCCAGCCCAGAATGACTACAGAAAGTTTGCTTAAGCACTCAACATTCCTAAACCTTACTTGACATTAGTGATTGCCAAGTAGTGTTCTCCCCAAATCATTATTTGCTCATCTGACCAATACCTTTGACTGCCAACAAATGTGCCTGGGGTGTTCCTCAGCCTCACCATGGTTGTGGTGCACTTGGTTGGTGCACCTCTTTCCTAGGTCCTTAAACTGGTTTACTGCCACCCTCTTGATTCATAACTGCTTCATACGTGTACATATTCATATCTGGTTCTCCTTAACTCGGCCTGGAATCTCCAGTCCATGCTTTCTAATTCTTCCATGCCTTCTTTGCTCTTATTTTAATTCTCTACCTATTGAACCATGTATTTTTTTTTAACTTTTATAAATTTCCTTCCTGAGTGGGATGAACATTTTTTGTGGCTCTTATATTTTTGCTACATAATCCATTTCATTTTGTTCTCTTTGGACATCCTGCAGGTAGTTACATACCCATCCATAATCTTCCCTTATATAATGTAGTCTCTTGTTCTCCACAACCGATTCTTTAATCTCGTCCCCTATTTTGGTAGCTCAACACTGTAATCAAAGACTGTAATGCTGGCTCTCATTGGCAGAGTACATATTGGGAACACCACCTGTGGTCTAGTATTGTAACTTCTTGTTCTTTACCTTCTGTTGCTGTTCACGATTGGTGCACGTTTCCCGCAGTGTTTCTCTTTCAGTGTGGTACTTGTACTCACTACTGGCTGCCGCATGTCTACTCTTTTTTTTTTTTTTTTTTTTTTTACCTGTAAACAAATTTACCATGCTCTTTTCCTCTTTTATCTCTAATATTTTTATATCATTGCATCATTGTCTCTGCCCATAAAATACTTGTAATTTACACGTGATGTATGCTTCAGTACTTGTGTAGGTAACCACTTTTGTCAAGTGAGGTTTGTTTGCATGTACAGTATATTGGTAATATTATAGGTGACAGTGATAGGGTATGATATATAGTCCTGCAGATTAAAATATGCTAACTGATTATTGAATTTGGATATACTAATTTAAAATGTTTATAAATTTAGAATGATGCCAATAATGGCTTACCCTTTCAGGGGTCACCATACCCAAGCCAAGAGCAAAATGCAGTAGATGCTGTAATGCAGTTTGCAATCCATGGATTGGGCTTTCGAGAGGAGGAAATAATTATTTACGGTTGGAGCATTGGAGGGTATGCCAGCACCTGGGCTGCTATGAATTATCCTCAGGTGTGCATTTGCTAGTGTCTGTTTTTGTTGGAGTATGTTTGTTGGTTGTCCTCAGGTCTGTATTTAATATATTATTATTATTTTCTGCATGAAGTTCATGTGTGATATTGACAAATATGGAACTCAATTCCTGGAAAATGGGGAAGATATTAATATCCTATTAACAAACGCACACTATTTTCTGGATTGTTTCTCGGAGTCCTGAAGGTTTGCAGCTCTGAATTTTTTGATAAAGAAATAGCTAAAATATAGGAAACTGGGAAGAAGTTGCAATACACCAAAATCTTTTTGGATTTCTCATTAGGGCAAGCTAAATGTACATTCTACATTCGTACTCCCAAAGCTAAACCGGAACTTAGAAACTAGCTCGTGTTACCACATTCTGAAGGACTAGTTAAACTTTTCCCAGTTTATTTAAATTTTAATATTAATCTGGTGTTAAAAAACAACAATACGATTAAGTTCATTTCCATCAAGAACTCGTCCTCATCTATAGCAGGTTGTGTGTATTCGATTCCATGCAATGATTGTGCATTAATGTACAGTGGACGAATAGGTAAATCTTTAAAGGAGTGTTAATCCCAACATTCTTACTTGATTTGGCCATTCTAGAATAAGCCAGCAATCAAGTGAATTGTATATTCTAGTTTATGATCACTCTATTGACTTGAGAGGTTCAAAGAGAATTGCTCATTACAAGGTTTTGTTGAATGAAATCTGATTGAGTCCGCCCTTATTAACCAATGTTCCAATATTCTTAATGTTACTGCTGGTTTGTACAAATTAGACCCGTATTTAATTTCCAATTTTGCACATCAGTTCATAGTAAGATGCATGTTGGATCCCCTCCCTTGCCATGTGATGCACTCCTACCTATGGGCTTCAACCTTGCACATCATTGACTAATAAGTTTATATAATTTCCACAACTCTGAATAGTGGGCTTTTGCTAATTGGATATACATTATCTTCCCCATCTTCAAGGAATTAAGTTCCGTGTTTAAGTTTCAGTATCACATATTACATAGGAAATAACCATTGAACTCTCTCCCCTTCGATGTACTCCTGATGAAGGTCATAGCTATTCCCATCCGTGTTCAGTTAGTTGGATTATATCAATTTTGCAGCCCTAGCCATTAATGATAACCTTGTTACCCTTTACTTTGTTTCCTCACTTTCTGTGAACTAAGATTTGCCCTTCGTATATCATAGGTTTAGGTCAATGGTATAGGTTTAGGTCAATGGTTATTTAGATTATGCAATCCGGCAGCCCTGAATATTGGTGGCTCTTGATGATAGGATATTAATAATCATTTTTTCTCTACTTGCTGCAGATTTTTCCTCAGTATATCATTGGGCCAATGATATACTAAGGTATATCATTGATATATTCAATGGCCAACTACACCAATCCCATTTGCCTTGGGATTCAATTGTTAATCGTTTTTGTTGATTTAGTAAATAATTCATCCATGATTTGGTTAAGAAAGCGAGAGAAAGAAATATATGTTAATGTTGATCAGTAGAGCACGTGTCCTAATATATAATTTCAGTCGTATATTTTGTCAGTGGACAAACTTTTTAAATGGGGTGGGAACGGCAACATAGCTTTAGAGTCACGCTAGGTAGTTATTGTACTGTCCTCGACTACGAAAAAAGAATTTGATACAAAAGGATGGTGTAAAAGATGGAGGGACTGGAGTGGGTAAAGAAGTACTGTATCTGCCACAGGAAACTATCAAGAGATGTAGCAGTTGGGGTACCTGAAGATTTAGTCCTAATGACATTGCTGTTTCTAATCACTGTGAATTATATACCTGAAGGGGTGCATTTGTTTCTCAATATTTGCTTATAATGCAAAGTAAATGAAAGCAAAATCTGAGGAGGACGGCAGTACTGCAGATACCATAAAAAGCTACTGCAGAATACAAGTGTATGTTGGAGTTAAGTATGCTCACTATACCAGCCAGTGGCCACCACTTCCGCCCGGGGCCACCACTCTCGCCCGGGGCCACTCACAAATACTGTATATTTACCCATAATGTAATAATTTTGTTTTTAAGGTATAATATGGATGTTACATTCTACAATCACTAGTGTATTCCTGAAATTTATATTAATTTTTTGAGCTACAGCCTTCAAAAGCGTTGTTAGATCTGTCAGAAACATAAATAAATATGTTGTCAGTAGCTTGAAATATTGTACTGTACTGTACCTGTATTGTATTTATAGATAAGGTTTAAATTTTGTATGAATCTACTGAAATTCCAGATTCGTGGGCTTATCCTCGATGCTACTTTTGATGATATTCTTCCCCTTGCTCTTCCTCGGATGCCAGCTTGCATGGGCACCATTGTAACTCTTGCTATTCGCAACCACATAAATCTCAACCCAGGAGATCAGCTCTCCCTCTACTATGGTCCTGTCACCCTCATTCGACGTACTAAGGATGAAATAATTACCACGGAGTAAGTTGTTGATTGTAGCAAAGAACACATTTGCTTTTACTGAGAAATTAGTAAATGTAATATTTGAGCTAATTATTAAAAGTAAAATAATGAATGTGATAGTGCTGCACGTTAGGTATTTAGTACTGCACTAACTAATCAGTACTATGTCTCTTATACACTACTATATTCCATTTATAGAGTACTGTATTTACAAATGTGCTGCACAAGATGAGTGAGAATGTGGGAATATAACTGTTGAAAATTTTGCACTTATACTAGCCTGATGAGTCTGATGAGTAAGACCCAGTGAAACATTCCATCTAGTTAGTCTGTATGGAACATGTTCAAATTTGAAACCAAATAATATTGACTTTAATATATGAAATTGTTGAGCAATCTCGGTGTAATATCAATTATTTATTTATTGCGTGGATGGTTCACACGAATGTGATATTATTGATCAATAGATGCAGATTTAAAGTAGATTTATGTAGGTGATAAATCAGTAACTTTTTTGTTAGATAAGTGTGTGGGTCTATTATTGTGGGAAAATTATATTGACTCAGAAGTAAGTGTTAGTTGAGTTAGTTCATATACACGTACTTTACACATAAGTGTGTGGAGTGATGCATGTATCATTTTGATAAGTTATCTTAGACATTTTACAATGTTGTGGTAAAATATTGAGTACTATATATTTAATATACTGTATATTTTTCCAGTGAGACTCAGCTTCGATGCAACCGAAGCAATGACTTGGTAATGAAGTTAATGCGGACTAGGTACCCAGAGCTGTTGTGCACCCAGTCCACTGAGGTACTCCTTCAATGGCTGTCTGAAGAGCCTCCTCTACAAGGTTTGTTGCTCAGATCACTAGATTTGAAAAAGAAAAAGAAAAGGGTAGATGTCAAAATATTTTTCACCCACCCTCAAGAACGTACACTTTGGCTTATTATACACAGCTCAGCCTAAGGAAAGAGTGGGAAGTTATAGGCAATTGTTGCCAGCACTAGTTAAATCTACATGACCTAAACATCAATAAATAAAGCTGGGCTTTTAAAATTGGCACAAAAGAGCAGAATTGCATCAGGGTGATAGTTAATGTCCTTTACCTAAGTTTATTCAAGAACTTATTACAGTGCTATTATAGTTAAACAAAAGGGAATAAATGACTTTCAGTGACGTGGTCAAGCTACTTGCTTGTCAAACAAGAAATGACTTGACCACTGAATGTGCAATGGATGCACTATCACAAGGGACAAGCAGATGCAAGAAATATCAATACAGAATGTATAATATAGATATAAATGTAATCTACATCTCAATGCACCCACAAAGCATAGTTGACACTGCAGTGCTCACATTTTGTCTCCATCAGCTATCTCTAGAATGATATCACCATAATGACAATATCCACAATATGCATGACATGCATAAATAAAACAATAACCAGGTTCTTTTGTTATTCAAAATTATAAATGGTTCATAATAATTGATTAGGAATCATGTCTTAATGAGCCAACATAATTCCTAATTGAGCATTTTTTTTTTTAACACGTTAATATATTTTGTGTTGTGTTGCAGGAGCTATCATGGGGGAGTGGGGAGTTGATGGGGACTTGTGCTCCACACTCCTGGCCACATACATCACAGAGCATGGCCAGTTGTACCCATCCACGATTGGTGAGGACATGACTGCCAATGACAAGACAAAATTGGTCTTATATCTTGTAAGTTTTGGGTATGGAAATGGAACTGTTACTCTTCTTGTTTTTCTATAGTTTTGCTTGTCTCATCCTTGATTCTTTATTAACACATTAAGGGTGAAAGAAATAAGTCATTGAGGATAGAAAGATGATAGGATATGTAAATTTGTTTCTTGTGACTTAATCACAAAAAGACAGGAGACCTACTCCCCATCTTTTGCAAGCTGATTGATGTAAATAAGAACAATTATTTCCTTTTGTGAGCTGATCTCAAGAGGAAACCAATTTGCATTATGCAAGATATAACTTTACACCTTTTGTGGTTCTTATAGTGCTATGTTTTCCCCACCATGTGTACTCATTGCTTTGGATTTATCTCTGAAAAAGATATCAGTGTATGGTGCCTGTCTTCAATGAGTTAACCTGTTATTTTTTTCGATTAGCTTAATTACCTTAGTTTAGATTGATAACCTAACTTTCAACCTGTGAAGCATAGTTTATATTTGAAGGATATTTAACCCGATATTAATAAATTTCAAACCATTCTAATCTTGGATCCATTTCTTCCACAGGCTAGCAAGTACCTATTAGATTTCAATAGTCCTCATAACAACCCTCTAGACTCGTGCTACTTCCGTAAACCATGGCTGCCACTTACCGATTCCTCTTACGTCCAGGTTTGACATGTTAAACCCTATTGTAGTGAATTATAAGAATTATGATGAGCGGGGGGAGGGGGGGGGGTAAAAATATACTGTACTTGAACTTGTCTCGGTGAAAGAATTATGTGGACAGAGAGAGAGAGAAGTGCTGATACACTTACTTCAATATTATATATATTTTAATTTAAATTTCAGGTTGACTGAAGGACTTGAAGTTAAAAGCATAATCCATAGAGAGATTGAGTACCATTCTTTCGTCCCATAGCAGCATTTCCTTCAACGCTTGATACAGTAAAGAGAAGTAATCATTATTCTCACTTATAACAAGAATTTAATATTTTCCATAAACAGTACAGTATTTGGAGCTTGTTTATGGTTTTTGATTTCTTAAATCAACTACCATTCCAAGGGGATTATTCATTAGTTTTACAATATGTTCTAGTTAGACTCTTGTTTTAGATGAAAATACTCGTAAAGAAGGTGTTCAGGAAATAATACAGTATAAGTATGTTATATTTTAGGCTGTATAAGTGATGATAATTCACATGGATATCTAACCTTGCAGCAAGATTTTTTTTTATTTATTTTATCTTACAGTAAGATTTTTTTCACTTTGAATGTTAAATATATTTTACTAAATGTCTGACCTTAATTACTGAATCCTATACAAAATGTTGTATGTAAAAATTAATTATCTGTAGATTTAAAATATATAATACATTTTCTGTTTGAAATGCAAATGATATTGTTTCTTTTATGTTCATATAATTGCTTGAGCAGTTATTATGGAAGATACATGCAACACGTCATCTTTAGAGAAAAAACTGTTTTATTCTTGTCAGTTAATGTTTTGTGTATTTATTTTAATAATAGGAATACTGTAGTTTAAAAACAACATATTCTAGTTGTTGTTTGATGTTGTACCTTTATGTATTTTGGTCTCACTGAACACTTTCGTTGAAATGCGTGACTGCATACTGGTGACTTATTTTGAACACCTGTGGAAAGTTGCTGCTGCCTGCCAGCTCATGCACCACAAGCTGCTTCGTAAAGTAAGACTCTCGGAAATTGTTCAGCTTGTTCAAATATTTTATAAACATCTATATTAATTAGGGCAGTCAAAAAGTTGAATTCTAATTCGGCATTGATTTGTAAGGAAATAATTTCCTTTGGTATAATACAGTGTTATCATATTTTGGAAAGGAGAGTTTTGGAACTTCAATCATCATTTGCTCCTAAATTTTAATTTGCCTACAGGTTAGGAAATGAAAGTAAAATATTGAAATATCTACTTGGGAATTTAAGTTAACCTTTTAACTTTAAATAGCATTCCAGCAGAAATAGAGAAGAACTCAAGGTGAACCTTTTACCTCTAATTTCAAACATTCCAATTCTTACGTTTGTGATTAATCTTAAGCAATCTATACATATTGGGAAATAGTTTAGACTTGGCTAGATACTTGTATGTTTGTTGATTACAGGTACAGTGTATATACTCGCTGAAAGATTACACACGTTCGTGTTAAATGGTACTGCAGCAAACGTAGCTTGTTCACTTCTCTGCCAATGCCAGTTTTTTACTTGGTGCAGAACTGTTTCACATCACATTCCTGTACATTTAAAATTTCTTGTACCACTAAAGCATTTTTTGTGTAATTAATGTCATCATATTTGTAGCAGTCTTGCTTGCATAAGCATGTCATGTGACCTACAACAGATATAATCTATAATCTCAAAACATCAAGTGGTTCTAGTGCTGTATCTAAACTCAAAAATCATGGTCACCCCCCCTCTAGTTCTCCATATTTATATCCACATGCATGCATACAAGATGTATTTATATCTACATACATGCATACACAATGTATGTATATTCACATGTGTATATCATTCAGTTTGACAAGTTTATTTTAGATAACGAGATATATAGTCATATTTATTTTAACATAGCTCACATGTAACACACTAGTCTGTAATAAGATAATGAACCAATTCAAAATAAAGGCTGATTTTATCACATTCTGTTACAGTCTTCCTGGCTTGGCACCTTCTATTGATGATTACTTCATATTGTATGTTAAGAGACGTATAGACCAATTGATAGAATAGTACAGACTTTGCAGTCTAGAGGCACTATACAGTACTGTATACTTGTAATAACATGACTATAATATTGTATTCTCAACAAGAGTTGATTGAAAAAAAATGATTGTAAACATGTACAGTACCAGAACATCAGTTTGAATCTTAAAATATAAATTTAATTTATTGAAAAAAGGTGAGAGTACTTTATTGATAATGCTTTACCTGGAAGGTAAGAAAGTTGCAATAGGTCATGAGTTAAGGAATAGATGCTTGACGTTTGGTCATCATTGTTTGCTGATCGGGACCACTGCAGTTTTTCATCATTTGACAATTTTTCGTTATTGCCCTGTTTGTATGTGAATGGCTTACTATGGGAATAACATTATAGTGTACTAGGGACTGCAGTTCTTGTCAAATGACAATTTCGACTTTACTACCAATGTTTGAATCCCTGCCTGAATGACATTGACAGAATAACAGCACAGGAGTGGGTTGCAAGGCATTTCCTTTTAGATTTGTCAGAAAAAAAGGTTTTTGAGCAATAGGTGTACATATTACATTTGTAGGCATATATATATATATATATATATATATATATATATATATATATACATATACATATACATATACATACATACATACATATAAATCTACATCTACTGTACAGTACTCGATCACTGTTTTGGTCAAAGCTGCACATTGACTCAAACATTACATTTCATAAACATAAAAACTTTCAAGGTGGACAAAGTCCTTATGCACCCTACCACTGTGTCAACAAACCTTGCATCAGGTGTCAACGAACACTGTCTCTGCTACCTGATTTCCTTCTATAGCTCACCAAACCAGTAATGATGTACTGTATATAATATTTTTTGTTGTCTAGGTTTTACGTGCAAACTTACCCTTTTATAAGAATATTTTTTCCCCGCATAGACAAATTGTCATCTTATATCAATCCATTTTCACGTTTTGACTGGTATTAAATTTTAAGCACAATGCAGTAATTTAGCCTAGCCAGAAGCATACAAACATAAGCAACCCACTAAACCTGTCAAGGCCAATGCTCATTAGTTCTGACGAATGTCAATATTGTGATGTTTTTAATTTCACAAAAAAAACTGGAATGGTGACTGGTCAATAGCATAGAAATTAGAGTGCATTAAGTGTTGGGATGGGATTTAACAAAAAACGTACCTTCAAAAAGCAAACTTCAAATCAAAATTAGAAAGTTATTTGAGCTGTTTCCACTGGAGTTTACAAAATAAAGACAATACAAGCTACATTATGTGAAATTGTGTAATCTTGATTGATTGGCATGCAAGATGCTGGTATATGCAGATATAATAATGTGCAATGTAGTAAGAACTTATTCGTAAGGCAATATAACAAATGTGATAGTTTAACATAAACATTACGACGAATATGAATTGACTGTTCATAAGTGAACATGAACAGTTTTGGAGCATATGGTAAATGTGTGTAGTGAAATAAAATGTTAAGTTATTCTTTTAGAGGAATATCCAATATGCAGTATTAGGCATCTATTTTTTATTTTTGCATCGAGTTCCTGCATCATTTAGGAATCTTATGAGTGCCTTCTGTTACAGGTTTGAGGTCTGGTTTAGTACTGTACTGGTGACACCTGTGGTGTAGTGTTTAGTATGTGCCATGTGTCCCTTGATAAGATCAGCAGTGAATCCGACTCCCTTGTTCTTGTTCATTATATGTCTTTCTGCTCCTGTTTACCATCCTCTGGTATCTTGCAGCTCTTGAATATTCTCTTATCATAAACACCACTATATAACCACACTGGCTAACTTCTTCTTAATAATTACTGGGGTTGCTTCATCTCACAAGGACGACGACTTGGATGAGCTGCGATGATTTCATAGTTGTACACATTATACCATTGCTCCCACATCAGCAATTGTCACCCACAGGGCCAGGTTTCATCAAGCATTTCTGCATCCATTTAAAACATGTAAACAAACACACCATGATTGAGGAAAGATGTCTATTAAACAGTTTACAAGCTTGAAAACATCACAAGCTAAGGTTTTTATTGTTATAAACTACATAGTGTTTTGGGGCTCAAATTGTTTTAGCAAATATATAAAAAAAAGAAGTTTCCATGATGACAGATGAACAGGTTTCATAAGTGGCTGCATAAATACTTTATGAATCGTGGTCCTGACAGTATGGGAGGAATGCCAACACAGATGTTACCATTCAGGACTTGAAGGTGCAGAGGGTACTTAGTTTTCTTCGAGGCTACAGTCAGGAAAAGTAGGGTTGCTGCAGTATTTCTGAAAGCCAAACGTGCTATATTTTGTCTGAAGCTACTCAAGGCCCTGATGACCGACTGAACAGAACCACGAGATGCCTGGAACATTTAAGGTTGGGTACGTGTAAATGAATTGGAATATTAGCGTTAAAAAGGAAATTTTATTTATTATTTGCCTAAGGCTATAGATTTCTACCATTTTTGTTACCGGTATTTATTTGGACATTATTCATTTTGAATTCAGCAGTTGCCATTTATTTATGGACATATATTACTTAGAATTAAGGTCATAAGATTAGCTCATGGGCACTTAATGAAACGGAGACCTGCACCGTACTGCATCACCACCTCATAGAATGTTATGAATATAAGGATTATTGGAAATCTTGTTTTCTCACTGTTCCTTTGAGGCATTTGTCACTCATAAAATCATCAATGAATCTGCCTCCTTTGATATTGCACACCTCATTCCATTTTTGTTTATATCTGGGAATGTTTGAATACTCTGACAGATGGTGCTATACTCTTTCAGGGTTAGCACTGTGTTTTGATAAATAAGTATCCTGTTTGAAAAATAATAGTTGTGCTATTGGCATAAAGGGTTTAAGATGCTGGGGAGCACTGTGTAGGTCACCGATGAATGGGAATTTCCTAAATGGTCTTCTTATGTACATCAGAGGCCAGAGGTGTGGCCCCAGAGATCAACACCATATTTGTAAAAAGTGTTAATATTTTTCAAATTAGAAATAATTGCTACATAAGGCGAGCTTCATTAGCATCTATTTTCTTCAGGAATTTTATAAAATTGATACAATGTCGATACATATCATGTAAGTGGTAGATTCCAGCCCAAACTAGGTTAGTGACTTTACTGAGCATGGTCCAGCTTTACATAATTTTAAGTGTTTTAAATAAGCTTATTGAAAAATGCCCCAGAGATTAATAGTTTTAGGATGCTATACTACACACACAGGCTGCAACTACTGTATACAGTATATAGGGTCCAAGTAAAAAAAACAAAAAATCCCCTATTTGAGCAAGATGATGTGTGCTGTTGGATAGGGTTTAATCAATATTCACACAATTTATCGTCCAATAGTTTAGGTGCACCATTTGTCTTGTATACAAAAATTAGGTTCAAGTTTATGATTAACAAAATATTTTCAAGCTTGTATATGTAAACTGAACAAAAGGAATGTGCTCATTTCTGTGTTAGGGCTGTGATGTCCAATATAATTTTATGATGTACTTTACAAAAACACTCGCACGCATCTGTGTCGTGCATGTACAGTATAGTGAAAACATTTTCAAAATAAATATTTATAATTAGTCATGTTTAATTTGATTAAGGAGAAGAGCCAAATATTAATGTAATTTGGTATGGAAGGTGGAGGTGTTTAATTAATTAACATAGTTTGTGACACCTTAAAGATGTCATAAACTAAACAAATTATACATGTATGAAATATGAAAGATCCTTATGTATTTTTGCAGTGTTTTGATTTTATGATGGGGTATGTGTGTTGAGAACAACCTTCAAATGTCAATAATAAAAGTGTTTCCAATTAAGGCAGCCTTTAGTTTTTATCAAAGATTTACTAGACATAATACCTGTACATTGAAACTATTTGTATGAGTAATCTATTAATAATGTAAAAAATAAAACTATAGTGACCTCTGTTAAGATATTTATATCAATGTCTAGCCCTAAGAATATGACTAGATTTGTTTATTGCTCAATATGTGCTTTTATCACTAAACTGTTCAGCATTGGACTCCTGCTAATAATACTTTTTCATCGTTACCATTTTTTTTTTACTACACAGCTGAAGAAACTTTTTTTTTATATAGGATATGGAAAAATGCAATTATCAAAATTTAGTTTTATGGTTGCTTTAGCCCTTGTGTGGTGGGGAAAGTGCAAGATAGGTGTTACAGCCAAAGGGTTCAGGCTAATGGTGCTGCAAAAGTTATGTGCCTCTCATGTGGTCATTCATGTTATTTTAATCTGCAGCTATACACTATTGTACTTATATACATTACTTTCCATGGTACATATTAAAAAAAAATTGCAATAATTCCTTTAGTAAAACAAAGTTGCAAGATAGAAATGGAAAAATTAAAAATCAATCTTGCCATAATGGTAGTTTGTCACATTCAGAAAGTTATTTTCAGATAACAATTTTATCGCTGCTACCTGCAACTGTTTTAGAATGTATTTTCATGTGCAACGTAACTACACATTAAATGGGAATTTTTGTACACTTGAGTGGGCTCCACTGTGAAGTCTTATAAAATTTCTGGTGGGTAGGATGGACATCATTCTGGACCAGCATTTGAGATATGCACTGGGAACTGCATGGAATACTATTGGTATAACCAAAATCAGTGTACTGAAAAAAAAAAAAGGCATTGAATTGATTACCTACACCTGGTGGAGTAAGTGCCCCAAGGATAAGCCTACCTGCAATACATCAGATAAACCTTTACTGCCACATTTTCAATGTCATTTTTCGTGTGATTTTTGGTCTTTGGTTTGTGTATTTTCCAGCAAATCTTCTGTTTTTTCAACTTCCAGAGTGACTTGGTGCAGGAGGAGGTGTTGTGATGGTGGAGAGTTACGAGCTGAAAATGATATAGTGCAGCTGGGTCCTGATTGTTCTACTAAAAGATATTCTGCTGAACCCTTGTGCTTTTCCTGAAAATACAAAATATGATGTAATATTCCTGTATTATGGTCTCTGCATACTCTTCCTTATTCCTCTACTATAAATATTCACACATACTGTACTCTCACCCCTAATCCTTATTCCCAGTGTACAGTGTGTGTGTGTGGAACAAATGTCTTATGTATAGTACAGGTGCCTGAAGTTACAAAACATTTAATTTTGAGCTACACAGGAAATTTATGTTCCATATTGTTCCTGCTATTTTCAGCATACTGTGCAATCTTTGTATTATACAGTACCTCCTTGCTCTCACTTCCAAACTGTGTATCTGGTGTTTTCATGTATACTGCTTCAGTAATTACCAACAGAAAATCTCAGAAGGCTTAATATAAAAGTTTCACAAAATATTCGAGCTTCTAGATTAGAAAGATATGATAAATAGATATGAGAAAGAAAAGACGAATGATTGTCAAAGGAATCAGGTTCACTGACGAATTCATCAAGGAATATATGCAACTAAAAAAAATACAGTAGAATGGAAATCAAGTCTTCCAATTCTTAAGAGGTGGATGTGGTATCCTTGGTGATATTTAGCACCCTCTTGATTATTCCGCACATTTGATGGTGCTACATAGCCTTCCCGGTTTTTTGCCTTCTTTTGATAATTACTTATTTTCTTTCTTAGAGGTGGATGACTGTAAATGTGACAATTTACTTATGACAGTAAGGTGTAGATCTGTTCCATTAAGTGCTCCTGATTTAATCATGCATGGCCAATATGCTTCCCAGCTCAAAAAAGGCCATTTCATTTAATGCTTGATTTCTAACCCCATCTCTCAAACAGATGATATCAATGTTGCCCAACGCACAGGATGGATCCATGAGCAGAGTTCAGGCACTGCTACCATTATCGCATTAGTCAACAGATCGTCACTAAACATGTGAGAATCCAAAAACAATAGAAGCAGCAGTCCAAGGCTGTATAGTAGCCCTAATCAAGGGGTGAAGGAAGCATGGAAACAATGATGACTCAATAGACCAAACCCCCTGTTCCAGAAGATGAACCAAAAGGTCCAGATATAGAAAGTTTCCTGAAGCCTCAAATTCCTATTCATAAAAAAAAAGTGGTTTACCTTCACTAGCACTGTTTACAGTTGAAGACTGCAAAAGCTGGTACCATAGTGTAATTACCTAAGTGTAGTTACAGGATGAGAGCTACACTTGTGGTGTCCTGTCGACCCAGCACTCTTTGTCATATAACGCTTTGAGACAGTTTTGGCCTCCATCACCTTCTCACCTAACTAACATTTAACTTGCTTGCACAATGTGCACATTGTGTGCGCACAATGGGAAGCTGCCTAACAGGCCATCACAGTCATCCAGTAACATCCAGCAAGCATAAGAAATATTGCCGGAACAACCGTGGACATTTTCAAGAGGAAACTAGATTTATTCCTCCAAGGAGTGCCAGACCAACCGGGCTGTGGTGGGTATGTGGGCCTGCAGGCCGCTCCAAGCAACAGCCTAGTGGACCAAACTCTCACAAGTCAAGCCTGGCCTCGGGCTGGGCTTGGGGAGTAGAAGAACTCCCAGAACCCCATCAACCAGGTAACAACAAACTTTGCACCCATGTAGATGGAGAAACCCTTTATCCTATTGTAATTAATTATTGTAAGGAGATTCATCTACATGAGCTCCAGCCCAACTGTTAAATTATTACCAAAATGACAACATTAATGAAGCAAGCAGTAATATTTTAATATTTGCCTTAGTGTCCAACACCTTCAGGCTACAAATATGCAAAAGGTGATTGAAATATTCAAACATATGATTCATCCATTGGCATCTGGAAATGGAAATATTCACAGACTGATAATTGGTAGTAACCTTACCTATATTGCTTCAAGAGGAGATATGACAAAGATCAAGGTACAGTACTGTATACAGTAGTAATAAATCCCATTGTTGTGGACAAGAAGCCTGTACTTAAGACTTATCCAGGTCCCCCAAAGCCAACTATGTACTGACCTTCCCCAGGATGCTAACCACAACAATTGGCTAATCCCAGGGTACAAATTTACTTTTAGGTGAACAAAGACATCAAGTGAAAGGAAACATGCCCAATCATTTCTGTACCTTGCAGGGATTGAACCCGAGTACTAGATGACTGATAACTAAGAAATCGGGTACGGAAAGCTATTATAGTGTATAGCCCGAGGCCTGGTCTGAAGTCTGGCCCGAGGCCTGGTCTGAAGTTTGGCCCGAGGCCTGGTCTGAAGTTTGGCCCGAGGCCTGGTCTGAAGTCTGGCCCGAGGCCTGGTCTGAGGTCTGGTCTGAGGCCTGGTCTGAGGCCTGATCTGAGGTCTGGCATGAGGCCTTGTTTGGCCCAAGGCCTTCCAGTCTGGCCGCCACTTTTCCCTCCTCTACTGCCGACATGCTACAAACCCCTCCCCCTCCTGCACCTGACTACAAGCGGCTGGCCCCGACCCCCTACCACCGGTGGCCCGCCAACCAAACCCTCCTCTCGTCAATTTGTTGAGAAAATGTGATTTCGCTTGATTGGATTCAATAATGCTCATATATATAGCATTTTTATTCCAAGTTGTTTGTGACTGTTCTATCAAATGCCAGTGAAAATGAAGAATTCATAATAAATCAATTGTTTATGAATATTTTTATACAGTATACTGATACAGTTGGCTTATGGAAATCCTGGCCATTACATCATATTTGCGGCCACCAATAACAGTTACATAGTTATGATTTTAATATGGAATTGTTTACCAATGATTGTTCTATCATGTACCATGTTCAAAATGATTAATACATAATAAATAAATTTTCTGTGACTTTTGTTTTGTTGAGAGTGGATGTAGGACCTCTGTTATTTTCACATGAAGGGGGAGGGACAGTCTGGGGCCGATGGGTAGAACGAATTCCGTGGTGAAACGAATCGGCCTCGCCCCATATAGTTCATTCAAGTGAGAACACAATGTACTATAATCATTAACTGTTCATGACATAAATCTAATATATATTACTATTAGCTAAATAATTCTTACCTTATTTAATTGCATAATCCAAACATCGTGACAAAAATCTTTGGCAGATGCTTCCAACTCGTTGAGCTTCAAGGTGTTAGAGTTGTGGTGCGTCCAAGAGACAAGAACACTACACTGACAGGATGTACTATGCTCTGAAATTGAGAAAATAATAGTGTAAATAAGACCTTGTAAAATATAAGGTGAGCATTAACAGGCAATTTAAATACACTCATGCTTGGGTGAAATACTTTTAACTAAATATACATATACAGGAGGAAAAGAAATTATTTGCCAACACCCCCTAATGAGTACTGCCTTGACGAGGTGAGAGAACTCTTGTGCACTGTTCTTAGGCAGTTGTGGATGGCTTCATCATCCCTTTTTTGCCTACTATGTTGACACATTTTTCCAGATGTCAAATCGATGTCAACCAATGTTGAAACAGGGAAGTGCTACTAGGGATTAGATACTGTCTGCACCAGCTAGCATTTGGATCTCCTTAATGCCCAGATAGGTGATATCCCATTGCCTTGGGATCCAACCTTCATATCTCCATATTGTATAGAAACCTCGTTCTCTCTCTTACTATCAGAATTATGTAGCAGGTCCATTGGTCGGGCTTTTGTCAAAGATGTACTTCCCTCTTACTCAGCTCCCTGCTGCCTCAACAGCTGCTGTGGTGGGCCGTGACTCCACATTAGCCCCTGATCACTTCCAATACTTTCCTTCCACCCCTGCTACTTCTGTGGTAGAGGTAACTGATACGTCACCCACTGTGTCCAGCTCTCAGCTACTCGCAAATTCCTTGATGATTGTAAACACTTCGGCACATGTTCCCTCGCTTCTGATGGAAGGCCACGGCATCATACTCATTCTCAACTTGGCTCTAGTGAACTACATTCTTCCACTTTTAATATATTTGGTCTGCCTAAAAAGAGCAAATTTATGAAGATGGCATATAAATCTTTGCTCGACAGGGTCCTTTCTTGCTATACTGTACTTTCAACGCTGCCCTCCATCTTGTGTTATTTTAATTCTCTAACTTATTTTTTAATAAACTTAGGTGCACACAGCAATGTGCTGCTACCCTATTCCATATGAAGGATTACAGTGTAGATCAAGAGCTAGCTATGAGTTAATCTAATATCTCCACATCTCACAGGATGGTTAGTCATGAAATCAGGAAAGAACATGAAATGCAAGTCTAGTCTACTAGCCTGCATTATTAAACTCTGATTAAAGCACAAGAAATATCTAACAATATTTGTGAGTGCATATAGCACTTACAGAGCTCAAAGCATCTTTTACCATTTGGTCTAAAGTTATTGATAACAAGACACACAAGCTTCTATTTACATTGTTTACAACTGAAATGCTGAACATTGAGGGAATTCATTACCAGCAGCCATCTGCTATAGATATCAACATACAGCCTAATTCTGGCAATTACAACATCACACTGTCTAATGGATGTTTTGTACTATTCGTACATATAATACTCGGTTCTAAACATATTATAACTCTATATAATAGTTGTGCTTTCTGCCCTTTTTGAGTGTCAGCGATTGCTCTTCTGTCTTCTTAGTTTCCTGAAAGTGTGCAGTTTTGACTAGAATATCTAGGTCGAGTCTTGATTTTCCACACAATACATTTAGGTATTCAGATAAAATATTTAAAATATATAGAACTGCAAATTAATAAAAAATAATGAAACTGTTCCCATAATAGTGATAATATATATGTTTTATAGCAATGTTCTCAAATTCCTATGACTAAGGTAGATTTTGTAATAAACAATGCTAGACAAGAGTTCACACCACCGTGTTTGTCACTGTGTGGCCAACGAGCAATCTTGCACACACTTTGAGAAAAATAAAGCCATCTACTCAGTGGGAAGACACAAGATCAGAAGATTAAATAGCACAGATGCACTGCTCTAAAACATTATAAATATGACCAGTCCACATACTTGCAAATTTCATTCAAAAGATTTTGAAGGAATCTGACACTTAATAATAATAATAATTTATTTAGGAACAGTACATAAATAGTTGCAGCGTTACAGTACAAACATTCTGTTAGATTTAAAGATAGAGGTAGTACATACAATACCTAAAGCCACTAGTACGCATAGCGTTTCGGGCAAAGTTTCGTTTCCCTGTACTTCTATAAGTACAGGGTCTTGCATACAAATACAGTACTGCATCTGAACACAATTACTACTTCACGTTTCCAAACCCCATATTAGCAAAGTTGTTAGGTTAGCGTCCATATCATTGAGATACATACGTGAGCTGCTGTCTCTGCCACTGGTACGAGAGGTGTTGCAATACTCTGCAGACTCCTGAGCCAGAGAGAGGAGCCTTGCAGCGTTGGCCATCTGTGTTGCTGTATCTCTGATAAAGAACAATCAGTATTATTACTCCAATTTACTGCTTCTATAAGGAGTAGAAGATGAAGGGAAATGTTTACTGCTTCCATAAGGAGAGGGAGGGGATGCTTACTGCTTCCATAATGGGTAGAAGAGGAAGGGAGATG
Source organism: Procambarus clarkii (assembly GCF_040958095.1). NCBI lineage: Eukaryota > Metazoa > Arthropoda > Malacostraca > Decapoda > Cambaridae > Procambarus > Procambarus clarkii. Next base: position 16,151,191 of record NC_091180.1, on the reverse strand, counting down.
TTTACTGCTTCCATAAGGGGTAAAAGATGAAGGGAGATGTTTACTGCTTCTATAAAGAGAGGAAGGGGATGTTTACTGCTTCCATAATAGGTAAAAGAGGAAGGGAGATGTTTACTGTTTCTATAAGGAGACGGAAGGGGATGTTTACCGCTTTCAGAAGGGAGGGAAAGGGAGATGTTTACTGCTTCCATAATGGGTAGAAGAAGGAGAGAGATGTTTACTGCTTCCATAAGGAGAGGGAAGGGGATGTTTACTACAGTACTTATTATTATATTATTATATAATGTATTATACATATATAAAACACTGAACTGTAATGCCAATCCTGACCTCAAAAGCTTCATTGAAGGTTGTAACAGAACCCATGAGCACCACACCAGAAACAAATACAGTTTTGATATTCCAAGAGTATGACTTAATCAAACTAAAAATGCTCTACAAATCAAGGGACCCAAAATGTGGAATGACCTTCCCAATCATGTTAAAGACTGTACCTCTCTCAACCAGTTTAAGATAAAAACGAAGCACTACCTAATAAATTCCCTGTAACCTACCTTACCCCTCTATTGTCAACCCATGTCTGTTTTTTTAAACAACGCTGTTTGGTGACCTAATTGTATTTGTGCTGCTTTTTCAGCCATGTTCCCCCCCTTTTTTATTTTTATTTTTATTTGTTCTCAACACATTTTATTCTTTATACTCAATTAGTATTAAGTTTTAGTCATTAATGTTTTTCCTGCCCGAAACGCTTTGCGTAATAGTGACTTTAGGCACTGTATGTACTAGCTCTATCTGTAAATCTATCAATTTTTGTAAAATCTCTTGTATGTATGTACCTTACCTAAATAAACATTTATTTATTTATTTATTTATTACTTCCATAAGGAGAGGGAAGGGGATGTTTATTGCTTCCATAAGGAGAGGGAAGGGGATGTTTACTACTTCCACAAGGAGAGGGAAGGGAATGTTTACTGCTTCCATAAGGAAAGGGAAGGGAGATGTTTACTGCTTCCATAATGGGTAGAAGAGGAAGGGAGATGTTTACTGCTTCCATAATGGGTAGAAGAGGAAGGGAGATGTTTACTGCTTCCATAAAAGCTGGAAGGGACATGGGAAAGTTTCCGGCTTCCATAAGGGATAGGGGATGGAAGAAGGAAGGGGATATTCACTAAAAGAAAATAAGAGTAAACAATAAATAAGTAAATGACTAATTATAATTAAATTATGCTATCTTATTCATCAACATTACTATCTGTACCTCAGTCTCCCACAGCTGTAGGGTGGAGAGGCATCCACCAGGAAAGGAGGGTAAAAGGGAAAGCAGTAAACCTTCTCTTCTACCTTCTACTCATTGTAGTATTACACAACTAAGTATTATCCATCCACCATTCTTGATACATGAGTATACCACCCACCATTCTTGATACACGAGTATACCACCCACCATTCTTGATAAATTATTACACCACACAATAGTATACCATCTATCATTCATGATACATCAGTATTACACCACACAAGTATGCCACTCACCATTCTTTATACATAAGTCTTACACGACACAAGTATACCATCCACCATTCTTGATACATCAGTATTACACCACAATTTAATATACCACTCATCAATGTTGGTACAGTATATCAGTATTAAACCAGCCAATATTATACCACCCACCATTTTGTATACAGTATTACACCACACAATATTATATCACTTGCCCTTCTTTGCTGCCTCACAGAATACAAGCAGTGTATCCAGATGACAATACATGCAAGACACACACCACCAATGACAGTACTCAGTAAACTTACTCCCTCTTTAAGCTTAAACAGCCTATATCTGCAATATTTATACATATTTTAAATACTTGAATATACCCATTTGTGGACTAAATTTTCATGTGTAATATAGTGTCCATGATATTGCTGTATATTCATTATTAAACAGTTGCTTTCTACAGAGTGCAAGATAATATCACCCAAAATGTTTACATTGTACAAACAGACCCATAATCTTGGGGTGTGGTGTAGTAATGAAGATCATCGATGATAATAAGTGTGGGTCTGTCTTTAGCAGGGATCATGTGGAGAGATGCAAGATATCCTTGAAGCTCGGATGTGTGATTTGCATACCTGCCAATTACAACAAGAAAATAATCAGTGTCCAGTGATGAAGATTGTATGGAAGAAAGATGAACATGGTTATGTGTTGAAAACCAAAAATGTGACAGAATTTTGATTAAATATAATATTTTGCCTGCAAGATCATCATATCTAACAGCTTGCTTATAAAGGAAAAATAAGATTGACTGACTAATTAACTATATCACTTTATATTTCTGAGAAAGACTGACCCTTGATCATTCAAGCCAGGATCCAGGACACTGTCAAGATGCCAGACTCTCATCGACCTTCACTCCACTGTGACAAGAAACTTTGCAAACAGTTCTGTTATATAAATGTTCCATGGGAAAGGTTTTTCCTTTATTTGCTGGGTATGCTTGCCTTGTCTAGGCAACAATGGCTGGCTAGGTAAATCCTCCCATATTTTTTATCTTATATTAGGGGCATATATTTTTGGGGAAAGCTGACTTGAGGAGTGGCAGAGGGAGCCATGCTCAGATATAGGGTATTAACTTATTTAAACTTTTTGAGCAACCTCCCTGTCCCTGCCATTCAAATCTTTACAGTTCAAGTTTGTGCATGTTGGGGTGGCTTTCCTGAATTTACATGATGGTCACCTTGTATCTACTGGCCTCGACAAGGACAGGAAGCCAGTGGTTTGTCATACAACTCCTCTTTTTCCCGATAACTTTTTTCAAATTGGATTTTGAACTGCAGTACTGTAATATCTTGGCATTTGCAACATCAGCGAGTAGGCAGTTCAATGAGTTTATGTACCTATCAGTGAAAAGGCATCTGTTTTCTGTCCTACATTGTGGTTTGGTGAACTTGAAGATGTTGCCACCTGTATGTGTTACATGTGACCCTTCAACCCTTCAAATGCGAGTGACAATTAGGGATACAGTACAGTACAGTATTTTAAAGCACCCCCTTAAGATTTAAAACTGCCTTAAAAAAAATTTAAAAGGATTCAAAATTATTAATGATGGTACCTGTACAGTAACAGAATCCATTTCATGTGGATTCCATCTCATGTTAGCCTCCGAATGCATGATAGAGCTAATGAGTTAGCTAAAGAATCTGCCTTCAAAGAAGGAGTTGATTATAACCTTTGGATTGCCTATAAGCAGTCTGAGAGCAATAATACATCCTGGTGAAGGTTATTCATTGCTAGAGAGATCTCTAAAGCATAACAGGCTTCCTATCCCAAGAGAAAAACCATGCATGACTATGGAACAGGCTGTTAGTGTTCAATTATTACTCCAAAACAAAGGCTATTGGTGTACCTACAGGAACTTTATGTTATTCATAGTAGATGTTGAAGCACGGGGCATACCATGGACACTGGGAGGAAGACTGTCAAGTCGTTTGGGTGCTACGAACAGCACCTGTCCCCCTCCGGCCCCTTCTGTCACTGCTGCCTACCGATGTTAATAAAGTTGTAAGAAACATAAATTGGTTAATGAGGCTGTATTTAAGGTAGTTATTGGCTTGTAAGATGTTGAGACAATGGTAAGATAAGTGTTCCACATAGGTGGTAAAATCCTGAGACAATGGTAAGACAGGCAAGAAGAGTACATCTTATTATGCTGAGAGAAGAAAACCAAATATTTAATGAGAGATTTCAGAGTTTTAATGCACTGTATAAGACCTACAGTTGCTAGGGCAGGTAATTGCTGCCCGAAACGCTTTGCGTAATAGTAGCTTTAGGCATTGTATGTACTAGCTCTATCTATAAAGCCAACAAACTTTGTAAAATCTCTTTATGTATGTACCTTTACCTAAATAAAAATTATTATTATTATTATTATTATAATTATGAGAAAGCATTAAACCAGTATGACTATATAGCAGTAACAGAAAACCAAGATATACCAGTCTTGGATGTGGTGTCTGTGTATGGTGTATGGTGTCTTGTGTCATGTGTAAGGTATATTGTCTTGTGTATGCTTTTATCATACAGAAGATGACTTATCTAGCAGAAAAAAATACAGAAATAGAAAGCCGTTGTACACAGCTACTTCCAATTTTAAAATTACACATACTTGCATAAGCAATGCAGTCTTCATGGAGCAAGGAGGTCCTATGATGCAACTCGTTGGAACCGGAGAAAACTTTCTGCTGCGTAGTTCGTCCATTGCCCTAAGGCTGGACCCCACTGGGAACACTCGCTCCATTATCCCAGCCATTGTAAACTACAGTGTAATAAAAGCGAAATAAAAATTAATCATTGATTCTAAACCTGATATACTGTACTGTACCAGTACTCTCAGTGCTTAAGAGATTAACCTATCTGCTTCATTATTATATTTCTGAGGGATGATTTTAAAGTGTGTGCTTTGACTATTTGAAGCTAAGGAAAACTTGAGAATCAAAACAAGAATCGACTTGAGAATGGTCCAGGACGGACCGAAACATCGTCGTCCCTTCACCTTCTAGTGTGTGGTCTGGTCAACAAGCTAAGGAAATTTTTTGTAAAAGTCTGAACATCATTAATTGTGAGTCATCTGTAAAATACATTTCATTCATAAATAGAGGAATAAATAGTGCTAAAAACTGACCTGTGCTATGTATTTTGAGCTACAAATAGGACCCCTCTCAACTATTGTTCACCATGAACTAAATTAGAAATATTGTACACCTTTTGCTACCCAAACTGCACCTGCAGAGTGTCTATGCCAGTGTCATCCTGCAGTCTCAGAAGTGAACATGTGCCTAAAAAAAAATTTAATTATGATTTTCTGAAGAACTATGCAGTGAATCATGGAAATACCAGCAAGGTCCCGGTAGAAGTTAGGTTTGTCCTTGACTCATAATCGATAATTTCAGGTTTGAATCCCAGAAATTGTTGGGTGTGTTTCCTATCACCTAATGCCCCTGTCCACTTAGCAGTAAACACATACCCAGGGGTTATGGGTTGCATCCTGGGGAGGGTTAGTAATTCAACCCTTGGGGGGACCTTAATATATGCCTAACATGTACTGTATAAACTGGCTGCCTGTCTCCCAACAGAATGAATTATTATTATAATAAGTCAGTCATAATTAATATATACTATTTCATAAGTACTTAATAATTATGAATAATTACATTAGTTAAATTTAATCTCTTCTTGACAGTATGTGCATAAATTTATTATAACAGGCGAGTTAGATGAGGATAGAATAGGGACAAGTTAGGTTAGAATGCATGAGTTAGGTTACATTAGGTCAAGGGTAAGTTAGGTTAAGTTAGGTTACAACAGGGGCAATATAGGATAGGAGAAAATTAGGTTAGGTATGATTTACATAGGGATAAGTTGAGATTAGGTTAAGGATGAGTCAGGTCAGGTTACAGGGAAGTTAGGTGAGGATAGAGGCAAGTTTGGTCAGATTGCATTCGAAACCTCAAGGAACAACACCTTTCCATTGTAATATCTAGTGAAACAGACTTTATATAAATAAATAAATAAATAAATATGTTTATTCAGGTAAGGTACATACATACAAGTGATGTTACATTAATGGATTGATATATAGATAGAGCTAGTACATACAATGCCTAAAGCCACTATTACGCAATGCGTTTCGGGCAAGAAAAACATTAATATCTAGAACTTAATACTAATTGAGCATAAAGAATAAAAAGTGTTGAAAACAAATACAAATAAAGATAAAAAAAAGGGGGAACATGACTGAAAAAGCAGCACAAATACAATAGGTTGACAAACAGTGTTGATTAAAAAAAAATAATAATAAAAAAATAACAGACATGGGTTGACAATAAAGGAGTGAGGTGGGTTACAGGGAATTTATTAGGTAGTGTTTAGTTTTTATCTTAAACTGGTTGAGAGAGGTACAGTCTTTAACATGGTTGGGAAGGTCATTCCACTTTCCTGCTGTAAACATTACCACAGTTGTCTCAACAAAGAGTAAATGCGACAAGCTCTATGAAACTTTAGTAAAAAAAAAAAAAAGTAATTCACATTTCATGCCAGCTTGTGCTACCCACTCACAGTATATTACAACATACATTACATTACAATAAATAATACAGTATATTGCAAGACTGTAAGAACACCAATGGGGCTCCCTAATCATCTGCCTGTCTGAGCGTTTATTGGCCACGAGGGACATTAGTTCCCGGTGATAAGCAATTCAATTTCTTTATTATGCACCCCATACCCATCCCGTAGGCGGTGGTGTAACCGACATTCATTTCGCCATTGAAATAAGTTTATTGAGGTGAAATACACACAAAGGGATGAGGTAGCTCAAGCTATTCTCACTCCGTATTTCGCCATTAGAATTCGCGATTATTAACCCTTCACGGGTACGCCGGGGCCCATACGACCCCTGGAGAGTCGTCGCCCCTGACGCACCTCGACGACAAGTGCACCGGACTCACCAGACGGGAGACGACCAGCGCAGTCTGCCCTCAACACGGTCCTCGCGGCACCACAGAAAACGCAGCTACGCAACCAGAAAAACAATAATAAGAATAATTATAATGATAATAAATAGGAATATAGGATTTTTTTAATTACCAAGCTTAGGTATACACAGCAATGTGCTAAAAACTTACACTTGTGTATTTGTGAAATTTATGTAAGACATTTACACTAAATTTTGCGCACTACTGAGTGCTTTGTCAAGGTCTAAATGGTGATTTGGACGAGACTTAAGACATAATAATAGTAATTAACAATAATAATTTATATAATATTTTATTTGCAAATTTAATGGGGCAATAATAATAATAATAACAATAATAATATTATTTTTTTATTAACAAGGTTAGGTATACACAGTAATGTGCTCCTATTCTATTATATATATAAAGTCATACATGGATTCAGGAGAGAACATGCAGCAGAGAATGCTCGGTCATTGCTGGTTAGCTTTAGCCTCTAGTACGTCAGTATTTTAACGCTGGGAACAAGAGGACGGGCTGTACACAGTAAACGAGTTAGTCGATGCTTGGTCAGCTTCAATTATCTTGAAGCTAGAATTACCTCCAGCTTCAATTATCTTCCACCAGACACATTGTTAAGCTTAAATCACAGCGATAGAGAAAGGCTTGTTGACTTGATGCTCCACAAGGAAGATGAATACAACGCCTTATTCACCGAGTGTGAGTAACTCTCTACCCTGAACAAAGGTAAAGCCACATTCCTCGGTGAGGATGGTATCACTTATTATATATTATATTTGCTTCCTTTAGTACCAGGAAATCCCCTTCTTGAACCATATCGTATGAGCTATATTACTGCGGAACTTCCTATGTGTTTGACCGACAGCATAATAATCCTAATTCCCAAGCCTAATCAAGAGAATGCTTTCCGCCCAATTTTACTTGCTAATTAAATTGGCAAAAGATTCGAGAGAATGGTCCTAAACCGTCTCTTTCAATGAAAAATAACCATGCAATCTTTCCGGATACATGGCATCATGCATGGAAGGAGTGTGCACCATTGCATTACCACATTTCTTGCCTTGTACACTGAAAAGTTATATACCACCTTCCTAGATCTCAAGTTTGCCTTTCATATTGCAAACTGACATGTCATTTTGAATGAGTTTGCGAGAATGAAAGGCAGGGAGGACTGTGCCGGGCTGAGGCGGTGCACCTGCGCTTCTTGTCCCGTAGGACCGGTGCAGGGACGGGTTAAGGGAAGCCGCGAACTGAGCTCAAGTTTCACATAGAAGTCCTCTGGTAGCAGGCGCGGATGGATGCCTACAGGGACGACCGACAGTCCACAGCGGCAGAGGAGGTCGTCTGGAGTAACTTGCCGGCGGGAAAGGTCGTCTGGAGTAACTTGCCGGCGGGAAAGGTCGTCTGGAGTAACTTGCCGGCGGGAAAGGGCGTCTGGAGTAACTTGCCGGCGGGAAAGGGCGTCTGGAGTAACTTGCCGGCGGGAAAGGTCGTCTGGAGTAACTTGCCGGCGGGAAAGGTCGTCTGGAGTAACTTGCCGGCGGGAAAGGTCGTCTGGAGTAACTTGCCGGCGGGAAAGGGCGTCACAGATTAAAGTGTTGTCAGCGGGGAGGTAGGAAGGCCGTCCAAGTGGTTGGACACCATTCCTTCCCCCCGTCCCATCCCAAATCCTTATCCTGACCCCTTCCCAGTGCTATATAGTCGTAAGGGCTTGGCACTTTCCCCTGATAATTCCCTCCCTCATGGCTCTGGTCTCCTACTCCTACTGAATCTCTCACCTACACGTCATGTTAATGGGATTTCTGTACAATATAGTAGATAATAATAATAATTTTTATTCAAACGAATGTGTTCACAGAACATAAGAGGAAGGGACAGGAGTTAAACGTACTAATGGAGCCATTGTTACATTTAGTTTAGTTCAGTTATTATGCACCCCATACCCATCCTGTGGGCGGTAGTGGAATGGGTTACAGAGGCACATAATGGGCTCAGAGAGTTTCACAAAGTCTTTCAAACAAAACTTAGAACAATTTAGATAACAATTATTTAAAGATCTAAAGGAGTAAACGCTTAATACTAAAAGAGAAGTAAGATAACATAAGTGAGAATAATCAACAAAAATAAAAAATTATATGCAATTTATGTTTCTGTCTTTCTCGTGTAATATACACAATTTAAGTTTATTGACGAATCTACAGTTTGTATTACATTTTCTTCGTCGTCATGGGCTAACCTAACTACAAAACTACCCAACCCAACTGGGTGGAACTCTACAACGGCGCGTTAGGGTTGTGTCGGGTTTTGGCGCAACAACGAGCCTAATTTTATTGCTATCTGGCCTTTAACAACCATTACTAACGGCATTTTTCTTCGTATAAAAATAAAAAATATTTAATTGTTTTATATTTACTATGAAACTATACTCCTGATAATTATTTAGTGCCACTCTCCCAAATAAACAAATAACCTTGTAGCCCCTAATATTTACAATACATCTGGTGTATGCTACGTACAAAAATATTAAATAATATTTCAGAGAAAACAGCATTAACTATCTAATTCAATAATAAGCAAATTGATTATTTGATTTGGATAACATTTAAATCTCTCATCAAAAAAAAGTTGCAATATCTCTAGCTTCCTATTGGACGTCAATGACGTCACACGAAACGTCTTCCCCTCACCCGATTGGCTGAAACTGCTGCCATGTGCTCGGATCCTCATTAATTTTAGATTACATTTCCACTGGAGCCCTTTGGATGTTTTATATAATTAATATTTGTTTATGTAGATGCTTGGAGGCCGAGAATATCTGATAACACATTTAACAAATTTCAAATTGGCAGGATATTTAGCCCCCTAGAGCTTGTTATCTTATTTGACTTGCGATCTCTTAAAATGTCATTGACCTCGGCACACATTCTGGTGTAAAAGACTCAAGACATTCGCCAATCTCTCTGGAAAGATACAGTTTTAGACAATGAACTACTGCTTCGTTATTCCTGTGAGAGGCGCAAGAATATTGAGCTGTGTGCTGAGAGAATAATGAAAATATGTCGAGGAATCGGACGCGGGACGAGGACTTCTGCAGGGCAGTGCTTGAAGCTCGCCAAAGCTGGTGTTCACATCACACCTTGACGGTCATCTTAATTTCGCGGTTAAAATACGCGTCCTCCCTCCCCCAGGACCGCTCCGTCGACCCACACTCGCGCCGCGACGTCCAAATACGCACCTGGGAAGTGCGTAAGAGCGGGTGACAAGGGCGTACGGCGCGAGTTTTTCAACTCCGTTCTCGACCATGCGAACGAGATCCTAGTCATTCGCTATGAATCGGCGGAGCTGTCATGGCAGTTTTGGGCGTATTTGGTGTGTTATTGGGCGACGAGGGCGCGTATGAGCAGCGTGCCCTCCCGAGGCGTGCGTGAGGAGCCTCCGAGGAGCTGGGGGCGGCAGGGGAGAGGCAAGGCGCCGAGAAAAAGATCTGTAAGAGAAGTGGTTTGGGTGAAGTTTTGGGAGGTGAGTCATTGCCCAAACCCGCCGCCCCGCACTGACAGCGACCCCGCTACACGGAACCCTCAGGTGAGCTGGCTCTCTCTCTCTCTCTCTCATGTTGGACTCTCTCTTTCCTGCTGGGCTCTCTCTCTCCTGCTGGGCTCTCTCTCTCTCCTGCTGAGCTCTCTCTCCTGCTGGGCTCTCTCTCTCTCTCCTGCTGGGCTCTCTTGTGCTCTCTCTCTCTCTCTCATGTTGGGCTCTCTCTCTCTCCTGCTGGGCTCTCTCTCTCCTGCTGGGCTCTCTCTCTCTCTCCTGCTGGGCTCTCTCTCCTGCTGGGCTCTCTCTCCTGCTGGGCTCTCTCTCTCCTGCTGGGCTCTCTCTCTCCTGCTGGGCTCTCTCTCTCATGGTGGGCTCTCTCTCTCCTGCTGGGCTCTGGGATCTCTCTCTCTCTCTCTCTCTCATGTTGGGCTCTCTCCTGTTGTGCTCTCTCTCTCTCATGCTGGGCTCTCTTGTGCTCTCTGTCTCCTGCTGGGCTCTCTCTCTCCTGCTGGGCTCTCTCTCTCTCCTGGGCTCTCTTGTGCTCTCTCTCTCTCTCTCTCCTGCTGGGCTCTCTCTCTCCTGCTGGGCTCTCTCTCTCCTGGGCTCTCTTGTGCTCTCTCTCTCTCCTGCTGGGCTCTCTCTCTCCTGCTGGTCTCTCTCTCTTCTGCTGGGCTCTCTTGTGCTCTCTCTCTCTCATGTTGCGCTCTCTCTCTCTCTCTTGTTGGACTCTCTCTCTCTCCTGCTTTCTCTCTCCTGCTGGGCTCTCTCTCTCCTGCTGGGCTCTCTCTCTCCTGCTGGGCTCTCTCTCTCCTGGGCTCTCTTGTGCTCTCTCTCTCTCTCTCTCTCCTGCTGGGCTCTCTATCTCCTGCTGGGCTCTCTCTCTTCTGCTGGGCTCTCTTGTGCTCTCTCTCTCTCATGTTGCGCTCTCTCTCTCTCTTGTTGGACTCTCTCTCTCTCCTGCTTTCTCTCTCCTGCTGGGCTCTCTTGTGCTCTCTCTCTCTCATGTTGAGCTCTCTCCTGCTGTGCTCTCTTGTGCTCTCTCTCTCTCTCTCTCTCTCTCTCTCTCTCTCTCTCTCTCTCTCTCTCTCTCTCTCTCTCTCTCTCTCTCTCTCTCTCTCTCTATGTTGAGCTCTCTCTCTCCTGCTGGGCTCTCTTTCTCTCCTGCTGTGATCTCTCTCTCCTGCTGTGCTCTCTTTCTCTCCTGCTTGGCTCTCATTCTCTCCTGCTGTGCTCTCTCTCTCCTGCTGGGCTCTCTTTCTCTCCTGCTGTGATCTTTCTCTCCTGCTGGGCTCTCTTGTGCTCTCTCTCCCCTGCTGTGCTCTCTTGTGCTCTCTCTCTCTCCTGCTGTGCTCTCTTGTGCTCTCTCTCTCTCTCTCTCTCTCTCTCTCTCTCTCTCTCTCTCTCTCTCTCTCTCTCTCTCTCTCTCTCTCTCTCTCTCTCTCTCTCTCTCTCTCTTCCCCCCCCCCGCCCACACTCATCACCCACTGCCAACTGTAGAGAGATTTAAGCTCCTGACTCAAAATGAGCCCGAAAGGGTCTGGTTTGTAGCCAAGTTGAGCACCTGACTCTTCCTGGCTCCTCTTCATCCTCTTTCTCCCCCCCTCTACTTTATTCTATCACAACCCACAGTCACAACCCTGCCACATCACACAGTCACAACCCTGCCACATCACACAGTCACAACCCCTGCCACATCACACAGTCACAACCCCTGCCACATCACACAGTCACAACCCTGCCACATCACACAGTCACAACCCCTGCCACATCCCACAGTCACAACCCCTGCCACATCCCACAGTCACAACCCCTGCCACATCCCACAGTCACAACCCCTGCCACATCCCACAGTCACAACCCTGCCACATCACACAGTCACAACCCTGCCACATCACACAGTCACAACCCTGCCACATCACACAGTCACAACCCTGCCACATCACACAGTCACAACCCCTGCCACATCACACAGTCACAACCCCTGCCACATCACACAGTCACAACCCTGCCACATCACACAATCACAACCCCTGCCACATCCCAGTCACAACCCTGCCACATCACACAGTCACAACCCCTGCCACATCACACAGTCACAACCCCTGCCACAACCCACAGTCACAACCCCTGCCACATCACACAGTCACAACCCTGCCACATCACACAGTCACAACCCCTGCCACATCACAGTCACAACCCCTGCCACATCACACAGTCACAACCCCTGCCACATCACACAGTCACAACCCCTGCCACATCACACAGTCACAACCCCTGCCACATCACACAGTCACAACCCCTGCCACATCACAGTCACAACCCCTGCCACATCACACAGTCACAACCCCTGCCACATCACAGTCACAACCCCTGCCACATCACAGTCACAACCCCTGCCACATCACACAGTCACAACCCCTGCCACATCACAGTCACAACCCCTGCCACATCACACAGTCACAACCCCTGCCACATCACACAGTCACAACCCTGCCACATCACACAGTCACAACCCCTGCCACATCACACAGTCACAACCCCTGCCACATCACACAGTCACAACCCCTGCCACATCACACAGTCACAACCCCTGCCACATCACAGTCACAACCCCTGCCACATCACACAGTCACAACCCCTGCCACATCACAGTCACAACCCCTGCCACATCACAGTCACAACCCCTGCCACATCACACAGTCACAACCCCTGCCACATCACAGTCACAACCCCTGCCACATCACACAGTCACAACCCTGCCACATCACAGTCACAACCCCTGCCACATCACACAGTCACAACCCCTGCCACATCCCACAGTCACAACCCTGCAACATCACACAGTCACAACCCCTGCCACATCACACAGTCACAACCCCTGCCACATCACACAGTCACAACCCCTGCCACATCACACAGTCACAACCCCTGCCACATCACACAGTCACAACCCTGCCACATCACACAGTCACAACCCCTGCCACATCCCACAGTCACAACCCCTGCCACATCCCACAGTCACAACCCCTGCCACATCACACAGTCACAACCCCTGCCACATCACACAGTCACAACCCCTGCCACATCACACAGTCACAACCCTGCCACATCCCACAGTCACAACCCCTGCCACATCCCACAGTCACAACCCCTGCCACATCACACAGTCACAACCCTGCCACATCCCACAGTCACAACCCCTGCCACATCCCACAGTCACAACCCCTGCCACATCACACAGTCACAACCCCTGCCACATCACACAGTCACAACCCTGCCACATCACACAGTCACAACCCCTGCCACATCCCACAGTCACAACCCCTGCCACATCACAGTCACAACCCCTGCCACATCACACAGTCACAACCCCTGCCACATCACACAGTCACAACCCCTGCCACATCACACAGTCACAACCCCTGCCACATCACACAGTCACAACCCTGCCACATCACACAGTCACAACCCCTGCCACATCACACAGTCACAACCCCTGCCACATCACACAGTCACAACCCCTGCCACATCACACAGTCACAACCCTGCCACATCCCACAGTCACAACCCCTGCCACATCCCACAGTCACAACCCCTGCCACATCACACAGTCACAACCCCTGCCACATCACACAGTCACAACCCCTGCCACATCCCACAGTCACAACCCCTGCCACATCACACAGTCACAACCCCTGCCACATCACACAGTCACAACCCTGCCACATCACACAGTCACAACCCCTGCCACATCACACAGTCACAACCCTGCCACATCACACAGTCACAACCCTGCCACATCAGAGTCACAACCCCTGCCACATCACACAGTCACAACCCTGCCACATCACACAGTCACAACCCTGCCACATCACACAGTCACAACCCCTGCCACATCACACAGTCACAACCCCTGCCACATCACACAGTCACAACCCTGCCACATCAGAGTCACAACCCCTGCCACATCACACAGTCACAACCCCTGCCACATCACACAGTCACAACCCTGCCACATCACACAGTCACAACCCTGCCACATCACAGTCACAACCCCTGCCACATCACACAGTCACAACCCCTGCCACATCACACAGTCACAACCCTGCCACATCACACAGTCACAACCCTGCCACATCACAGTCACAACCCCTGCCACATCACACAGTCACAACCCCTGCCACATCACACAGTCACAACCCCTGCCACATCACACAGTCACAACCCTGCCACATCAGAGTCACAAACCCTGCCACATCACACAGTCACAACCCTGCCACATCACACAGTCACAACCCTGCCACATCACACAGTCACAACCCTGCCACATCACACAGTCACAACCCTGCCACATCACAGTCACAACCCCTGCCACATCACACAGTCACAACCCCTGCCACATCACAGTCACAACCCCTGCCACATCACACAGTCACAACCCCTGCCACATCACAGTCACAACCCCTGCCACATCACAGTCACAACCCCTGCCACATCACAGTCACAACCCCTGCCACATCACAGTCACAACCCCTGCCACATCACAGTCACAACCCCTGCCACATCACAGTCACAACCCCTGCCACATCACAGTCACAACCCCTGCCACATCACAGTCACAACCCCTGCCACATCACAGTCACAACTCCTGCCACATCACACAGTCACAACCCTGCCACATCACAGTCACAACCCTGCCACATCACACAGTCACAACCCCTGCCACATCACAGTCACAACCCTGCCACATCCCACAGTCACAACCCTGCCACATCACACAGTCACAACCCTGCCACATCACACAGTCACAACCCCTGCCACAGCCTACAATCACAACCCCTGCCACATCACAGTCACAACCCTACCACAGCCCACAGTCACAACCCCTGCCACATCACAGTCACAACCCCTGCCACATCACACAGTCACAACCCTACCACAGCCCACAGTCACAACCCCTGCCACATCACAGTCACAACCCCTGCCACATCACAGTCACAACCCCTGCCACATCACAGTCACAACCCCTGCCACATCACAGTCACAACCCCTGCCACATCACAGTCACAACCCCTGCCACATCACACAGTCACAACCCTGCCACATCACACAGTCACAACCCTGCCACATCACACAGTCACAACCCCTGCCACATCACAGTCACAACCCCTGCCACATCACAGTCACAACCCCTGCCACATCACAGTCACAACCCTGCCACATCCCACAGTCACAACCCTGCCACATCACACAGTCACAACCCTGCCACATCACACAGTCACAACCCCTGCCACAGCCTACAATCACAACCCCTGCCACATCACAGTCACAACCCTACCACAGCCCACAGTCACAACCCCTGCCACATCACAGTCACAACCCCTGCCACATCACACATTCACATCCCTACCACAGCCCACAGTCACAACCCCTGCCACATCACAGTCACAACCCCTGCCACATCACACAGTCACAACCCTGCCACATCACACAGTCACAACCCTGCCACATCACACAGTCACAACCCCTGCCACATCACAGTCACAACCCTGCCACATCACACAGTCACAACCCCTGCCACATCACAGTCACAACCCTGCCACATCACAGTCACAACCCTGCCACATCACACAGTCACAACCCTGCCACATCACACAGTCACAACCCTGCCACATCACACAGTCACAACCCTGCCACATCCCAGTCACAACCCTGCCACATCACACAGTCACAACCCTGCCACATCACACAGTCACAACCCTGCCACATCACACAGTCACAACCCTGCCACATCACACAGTCACAACCCTACCACAGCCTACAATCACAACCCTGCCACATCAGAGTCACAACCCCTGCCACATCACACAGTCACAACCCTGCCACATCACACAGTCACAACCCTGCCACATCACACAGTCACAACCCTACCACATCACACAGTCACAACCCTGCCACATCACACAGTCACAACCCTACCACATCACACAGTCACAACCCTGCCACATCACACAGTCACAACCCTACCACATCACACAGTCACAACCCTGCCACATCACACAGTCACAACCCCTGCTCATCACAGTCACAACCCCTGCTCATCACAGTCACAACCCCTGCCACATCACACAGTCACAACCCTGCCACAACCCACAGTCACAACCCTGCCACATCACACAGTCACAACCCTGCCACAACCCACAGTCACAACCCTGCCACATCACACAGTCACAACCCTACCACAGCCTACAATCACAACCCCTAATTTATTGGTTTTGGGTGTATTGTTATAATTTATGCTGTTATTGTGTAACAACCGGTGACTAATTTACATTTCAAACTATTATATTCACCTAGTTGTGCTTGCGGGGGTTGAGCGCTGGCTCTTTGGTCCCGCCTCTCAACTGTCAATCAACTGATATCTTACCCCACCCCCCAGGAAGCAGGCCGGAGCAGCTTTATAACTCCCAGGTACCTATTTACTGCTAGGTGAATAGGAGCATCAGGGTGAAAGAAACTGCTCATTTATTTCCGCTTCTGCCGGGGATCGAACCCGGGCCCCTGGGATTATGAATATCGAACGCTGTCCACTCAGCCGTCAGGCCCCTGTGTGTGTGTGTGTGTATGTGTGTATACTTACCTAGTTGTGCTTGCGGCGGTTGAGTTTCGGCTCTTTGGTTTCGCCTTTAAACTGTCAACTAGTGTACAAGTATCATATCTCCACTTGAAACTGTGTATGGAGTCAGCCTCCACCACATTACTTCCTTATGCATTCCACTAGTAATTACCTAAGTGTAGTGTAGAGGATGAGAGCTACGCTCCTGGTGTCCCATCTACTTAGCACTGTCATATTTGTCATTTCCAGTTTGTTGATGTGCTTCTTAATTAAGATATGGGCACCACACAACCGCTGCATATTCTACCTTTGGCCTAGAATATGCAGCGCCATCCATGTATTTAAAAGCAATTCTGAAGTTAGAAAGCGTGGCATAGGCTCCTCGCACAACGTTCTTTATGTGGTCCTCAGAGATAGTGTTCTATCTAGAACCACCTCTAGATCTCTTTCTGTATCAGAATTTTTTAAAGATTCCTCACATAATATATAGGTTGTGTGAGGTCTATGTTCACGTATTCCACATTCCATAACATGGCATTTATTAACATTAAATTCCATTTGCCAAGTGGTGCTCCATATACTTATTTTGGGCAGGTCTTCTTGAAGGGCATGACAATCATCTAAGTTTCTTATCCTTCCTATTATCTTAGCGTCATCAGTAAACATGTTCATATAATTCTGTATACCAACTGGTAGATCATTTATGTAGACAATAAACATCACCCGTGCAAAAACTGAACCCTGTGGTACTCCACTTGTGACATTTCTTCAGTTCTCATTTTTCTACCAGTCAGAAAATCTTTCATCCATGTTAGAAGCTTACCTGTCACCCCTCCAATATTTTCCAGTTTCCAGAACAACCTCTTATGTGGAACTCTGTCGAAAGCCTTTTTTAGGTCCAGATAGATGCAGTCAACCCAACCATCTCTTTCCTGTAATATCTCTGTTGCTCGATCATAGAAACTGAGTAAATTCAATACACAGGATCTTCCAGATCGAAAACCATACTGTCTGTCTGATATTATATCATTTCTCTCCAGGTGTTCTACCCATTCAGTTTTATTATTTTTTCCAATATTTTGACTATTACACATGTCAATGATACCGGTCTATAATTGAGGGGGTCTTCCCTGCTGCCACTTTTGTAGATTGGAATTATGATGACCAGACCACACACTAGAAGGTGAAGGGACGACGACGTTTCGGTCCGTCCTGGACCATTGTCAAGTCGATCGACTTGAGAATGGTCAAGGACGGACCGAAACGTCGTCGTCCCTTCACCTTCTAGTGTGTGGTCTGGTCTACATACTTTGCCACGTCATTGTGACTCATCGCCTGCAGATTGGAACTATGTTAGCCTTTTTCCACACGTCTGCTACGACTCCTGTACACAGGGATGTCTGAAAGATCAGGTGAAGTGGAATGCTGAGCTCAGATGCACATTCTCTCAGAACCCATGGTGAAACTCCATCTGGGCCAATTGCCTTGTTCTTACTTAGCTCCAAGATCATTTTTTCCACTTCGTCTCTAGACACCTATGTGCTCTATGCTGTTCTCTGGAATTCTTATTGTGTCTGGTTCTCTGAAGATCTCATTTTGTACAAACACACTTTGGAACTTTTCGTTTAATGTTTCACACATTTCCTTTTAATTTTCCGTGTATCTGTCCCCCATTTTTCACCTCTGAATATTATCCTTTACCTGCAGCTTGCTGTCAATGAATTTATATTAAAGGCCTGGATCTGATTTACATTTGTCTGCTATACCGTTCTCAAAGTTCCTCTCTGCCTCTCTCCTTACTGACGTGTAGTTGTTTCTTGCATCTTTGTATCGCTGGTATGCTTGGGGGTTTGGCCTCTTTCTATAATGATTCCATGCTTGTGTCTTTTGATCTCTGGTCCTCTCGATTTGTGTTGAACCAGCCCTGTTTCCTAGGTCTGCATCTCTGTTTTGGTATGAATGTTTGTGTGCCTTCGGCGTATATTTCACAAAATTTGTCATACATCTCTTACTTCCTTGCCTAGCAACAAGTCTCCAATTACACCCATGAAAAAAATCTAAGTTCCCCATAGCGTCCTCTCTTGAAATCGAGTTTAACAACTGTTTCAATGTCCCTAATTCTCTAAATTATATCGGATAGCGTATTTAATGTCCAAGAGGACGTGATCACTTTCCCAAGGGAGGAAGGTACTGGATGTCAAATACCTCTTCTTCTTTCCTGGTGAATACTAGATCAAGTACTGACGGAACATGTCCTTCCCTCACCCTTGTGGCCTGCTTGACGTGTTGATACATCAATGTCTCCAAGATGAGGGATTTATCTTTGCCAGTTCTTACTATAATATCTCTCATGACCATTATGAGACCCTCTCGTTTGTCATCCAGTTCTTCCTTTGTCCATGGGTTGCTGGTGGGCTGTAGGCATTTACAATTATCAGCTTATCTTGATTTCAGACTTGCAATGCCATTATTCTTTATATCTCAAGGGTTTTCAAATATTAACTCTCATCTAGGTTGTGTGTGTGTGTGTGTGTATTCACCTAGTTGTGCTTGCGGGGGTTGAGCTCTGCTCTTTTGGCCCGTCTCTCAACTGTCAATCAATCAACTGTTACTAACTACTATTTTTTCACACACACACACACACGAAGCATTCCGTAGCAGCTGTCTAACTCCCAGGTACCCATTTACTGCTAGGTAACAGGGGCATTAGGGTAAAGGAAACTCTGCCCATTTGTTTTCCGCTGGCTGCCGGGATCGAACCCCGGTCCCTAAATCCAGGAGTCTAGAGCGCTGTCCACTCAGTCAACGTTACGACCACTATGGGCCGGTAACCGGGTTCTTGATGTTATGAACTCTATATATATATCCAACCCCAAGTCTGAAGCAAGCTTTCAAGAACTGACTCCATCAAGGAGTAGTGCAATGAATAAATAAGGGGGGGGGATAAGCGATACTCAATACCCTTCACCAATATATATTAACATTAAGGTATATTTACACTTATTTACAAGGCGTAAATAAGGCGTATTTGTGTCTCTTTCACACAGGACACAAATACTTTAGCAATGTTCAACTCCAGTGACTTGCCAGTCCCAGTACCTTGTTCACTCGTACTGGTGAACACTGGCGAGTTCACCTTCTACATGGGCCCAGTCCACCCACACAGTATCACCATGTGCCTACACCCACACCTTTGCTCTCCAGCTACTCACTGGCAGAGGGCTTCAGCAACACGCTGACAGAGGTCCCAAACTAACGCATACAGGGGTAGCTAACACCCTGGCAGCTTGCTAGCAGCACCTCACAATAGGCACATCACTGTCTTCCCTAACCGTTACTAGCCAATCCCGGGTACGCCGATCTTCGCCAACACTGTGTATACCGGCCGCTAACACACTACTTAGATCGACGACGGCTACTTAGTCTTCTTGTAGGACCAAGTTAAGGGTTTGTGGACTGCCCGAGGTTTTGAAATTGAAATAAGTTTATTGAGGTAAAATACACATAAAGGGATAAGGTAGCTCGAGCCATTCTCACCCCGTTCAGTACATCGTGTTAATACATACATAGACACACAACTGCCCGAGGTAAACTGCCTTCCCCAGTACAACCACCTCGATATGTCACCTCTGTGGACATAAAACGTCATTAATTAGATGGAGAGTACACTGGGCAACCATGGGATAACACTCGTTCACCGGGGAATCGATATTATGCTCTGTAGCCACAACCTAGATGGCGCTGATCTTGATACGCCATCCACCAGAGGTCATCCACATCGACCTCTCTTTCTGACTAAGGCAGGAAACTGGAGGAGGGGGGGGGGCTTCCACCGATACAAGGCCACCACCAATAGATGGCGTTGTCTACATATCGTCCAATACTAGGGGAGTTGGAGTGCAGACCCATAGATGGCGCTGACATTGCCACTCCATACTCCGACGATGATGTCGATACTGTAACAGCCAGTCAGCTCCCACCCCCCCCTTCCCCCCCCCACCGTCCCAAGCTAGAGTGTGTGTGTGTATTCACCTATTTGTACTCACCTATTTGTACCTGCAAGATCGAGCCTTGAATCTTGGATCCCACCTTTTGAGTCATCGGTTGTTTACAGCAATGACTCCTGTCCCATTTCCCTATCATATGTAGTTTTAAAATTATGAATAGAGTTTGCTTTCACAACCTGCTCTTTAAGTGCATTCCATTTTTCCACTATCACGCAAAATAAATAATTACTAACATCTCTATGACTCATCTGAGTTTCCAGCTTCCACCCATGTCCCCTCGTTCTGTTACTATTCCGTGTGAACATTTCGTCTATTTCCACTCTGTCAATCCCCCTGAGTATTTTATCTGTTCCTATCATATCCCCTCTCTTCTTTTTTGTAGTGTCGTAAGGCTCAGTTCCTTCAGGCGCTCTTCATACCCCATACCCTAGGCCCCACACACACACTACTGGGTGTGACTCCCAGTAGTTCACCACACCATGGGCGTGACCCGCAACATAACTAAAGAATAGTGTAAACAAGAATAGTGGTATTTAGTTATCCGGGGGAGGTGGTATCAACCTGCCCCTGGTATGTATCAGCCGAGTCTCAGAAACACTTGAGGGATCTCACAACTATTACATTACCCGTCAACCTCACTCCACAAAACCACAACCCTATTTACAAACCAGTTTTTACCCACTTCTTTCTCAACCTAAACTTATCCCATTTGTATTGTTTCGTGTTCTATTCTGTGTGGGTGTGTTGTAGCTGGGCCTCCTTTATGTAGGAGATAATGAAGTATATCTGGAGTATACCTGGAGTATACCTGGAGTATACCTGGAGAGGTTTGTGGGGGTTGTGGTACCCACGCTGGGCCGGGAGCCAGACTTGTCATGTGATAACTTGGTCTAGTGGTGATTGCCAATATTATAACTGATTTGCCACCGTGACTTTATCTAACTTAAGTTTGGGATGTCGGGGCCCAGCTGGGTTATATTGGTGTTGGAAATATTGTGCGAGGTTTGTGCTCCGTGGGTGTTGCAGGAGTGAGAGTCGTGTGTGTGTGTGTGTGGCGGTGATGGCTGCTACCTGTGTTCCTCTTGACTACACCCCGTGTTCCCTCGTCGGCTTGGTCAACACTCTTGTCGCTGACGATCTCTTCCTCTTATGGCTGTTAGAAGGAAGCACGTTGACAGGTCAATAAGCGTCAACATGGCCGCCAGGATTAGGGAAATGTGTACAGGTTTCCCCAAGATGTTCCATAATTGTTTGGTGATTGTTGAAGGAGCGTAGTGTTGCTGCCCGGTGTTGTGGGTGGTGGTGGTGGCTGTACTGGGCCCCCACACACACACACACACCACCCACCACCCACTACCACAGTGGGTGGTGGTGGTGACTGTACTGGGCCCCCACACACACACACACACACCACCCACCACCCACTACCACAGTGGGTGGTGGTGGTGACTGTACTGGGCCCCCCCCCCACACACACACCACGGGCCCACCCACTACCACAGTGGGTGGTGGTGGTGACCGTACTGGGCCACACACACACCACCACCACCACCCACTACCACAGTGAGCGGTGGTGGTGACCGTACTGGGCCACACACACACCACCACCACCACCCACTACCACAGTGGGTGGTGGGTTGTGGTGGTGGGTGGTGGTGGTGACTGTACTGGGCCCCCACACACACACACACACACCACGGGCCCACCCACTACCACAGTGGGTGGTGGTGGTGACTGTACTGGGCCCCCCCCACACACACACACCACGGGCCCACCCACTACCACAGTGGGTGGTGGTGGTGACCGTACTGGGCCACACACACACCACCACCACCACCCACTACCACAGTGGGCGGTGGGTTGTGGTGGTGGGTGGTGGTGGTGGCTGTACTGGGCCCCCACACACACACACACACCACGGGCCCACCCACTACCACAGTGGGTGGTGGTGGTGACCGTACTGGGCCACACACACACCACCACCACCACCCACTACCACAGTGGGCGGTGGGTTGTGGTGGTGGGTGGTGGTGGTGACCGTACTGGACCGCACACACCACCACCCACTACCACAGTGGGCGGCACTTACCACCTTCACGGAGACAGTACAGTATATACTAAACAGCTTACGATCTCGGAAGCACTACGAGCTCACCCACAATAATATAAGGTCGAGGGCAACCTCGTAATTCTAACAATCTCGTAAACTGTTGAATGACTACCGATTACCTGGCCATGAGGACGCTAACAACCTGTCCTTTTAAAAAGAACGTTGCTTTTGGCCGTTTGCCCGTATGGCCGAATTTGGACGTAATTGAAAATGAAAAAAAATGAAAATAAATTTGGGATTTTTTTTCAACAACAGTAAGTTAAGGGTCCTCTCCTGAGGCCTCCACCCCCTCCATCACCGCCCGCTCCACAACCCGAACATTGCTCCGCGCCTGACAGCTGAGTGGACAGCGCTTCGGATTCGTAGTCCTGAGGTTCCGGGTTCTATCCCCGGTGGAGGCGGAGACAAATGGGCAAAGTGTTTCTTTCACCCCTGATGCACCTGTTACCTAGCAGTAAATAGGTACCTGGGAGTTAGTCAGCTGTCACGGGCTGCTTCCTGGGAGTGGAGGCCTGGTCGAGGACCGGGCCGCGGGGACACTAAGCCCCGAAATCATCTCAAGATAACGGTAGGGGAGACTAACGGCATCATTCCAGCCATGAGAGGGACCGAGGGAGAAGTAGTCGTCATTGCTACTGTGGGTATTGTGATCACCGTGAGCCCCGGTGCCGTCACCGTGGCACAAGGATCACTGGGCCAGTGGTGAGTGATGGGGGAAGCTGGTATGGGAAGGCTGCTCCTACGGGCAGGTCTCGGGGCGCTCCTACGGGCAGGTCTTGGGGCGCTCCTAAGGGCAGGTCTCGGGGCGCTCCTACGGGCAGGTCTCGGGGCGCCCCACTAGCACCCTGGGGCTAGTAGGCTGCAGTAGTCGTCCAGTGGTGGTCGTGGTCACTCCCCGTGCCTCCCACACAGCTTGGGCCACCACTCACCGGGGCCGCCAACAACACCACACTACAAAAAGGGAAAATATTATTACTGGAAAGGTGACGTGATTCACAGATGGCGCTGAGGGTCTTGACGGGTGTTAAGAAGAGACAAACAAGTCCTTGTGGCATCCAGCAGGCCGTCACCCATTGTCTCCCACAGTTCTTCCTGTCTCACCGCTTCCTGTCCCACACAGACTTCTTCATCTCAAATAGTTGACCTGATTTTAATGATTTCTTCTTGAGCGTGTATAATATTTTCCTCCAGAGGACGGTGAGGAACATTGTGGCAGGCACGGTAGAGGGCCAGCCTCTCCCTCGCCTCCTGTATGGCTCTCCGCCCTCATATAACATTGTGGGAGGCACGGTAGAGGGCCAGCCTCTCCCTCACCTCCTGTATGGCTCTCCGCCCTCATATAACATTGTGGGAGGCACGGTAGAGGGCCAGCCTCTCCCTCACCTCCTGTATGGCTCTCCGCCCTCATATAACATTGTGGGAGGCACGGTAGAGGGCCAGCCTCTCCCTCACCTCCTGTATGGCTCTCCGCCCTCATATAACATTGTGGGAGGCACGGTAGAGGGCCAGCCTCTCCCTCACCTCCTGTATGGCTCTCCGCCCTCATATAACATTGTGGGAGGCACGGTAGAGGGCCAGCCTCTCCCTCACCTCCTGTATGGCTCTCCGCCCTCATATAACTCTAACACCTTTGTCATATGATTTTCCTTCACTGAAACAATGTTTTTTTCCCCAGATGTTTGGCGCATATATTGAGAGGTGTGAGGAGAACCTGGCGGGGAATAATGGTGAGTGACACCGGGTTCTTGTTCACTGTTTTGTGACTTACTCTTGTTATGTGTATCAGTAGCGGAGAGTGTTGTGTGTGTGGCGGTACTTATCAGTAGTGACGCACTACTCTCCTCCGGTGAGTGACGGCTGCTACTGTCCTCCGGGGAGTGACGGCTGCTACTGTCCTCCGGGGAGTGACGTCTGCTACTGTCCTCCGGGGAGTGACGTCTGCTACTGTCCTCCGGGGAGTGACGGCTGTTACTGTCCTCCGGGGAGTGACGGCTGCTACTGTCCTCCGGGGAGTGACGGCTGTTACTGTCCTCCGGGGAGTGACGGCTGCTACTGTCCTCCGGGGAGTGACGGCTGCTACTGTCCTCCGGGGAGTGACGTCTGCTACTGTCCTCCGGGGAGTGACGTCTGCTACTGTCCTCCGGGGAGTGACGGCTGCTACTGTCCTCCGGGGAGTGACGGCTGTTACTGTCCTCCGGGGAGTGACGGCTGCTACTGTCCTCCGGGGAGTGACGTCTGCTACTGTCCTCCGGGGAGTGACGTCTGCTACTGTCCTCCGGGGAGTGACGTCTGCTACTGTCCTCCGGGGAGTGACGGCTGTTACTGTCCTCCGGGGAGTGACGGCTGCTACTGTCCTCCGGGGAGTGACGTCTGCTACTGTCCTCCGGGGAGTGACGGCTGTTACTGTCCTCCGGGGAGTGACGGCTGCTACTGTCCTCCGGGGAGTGACGTCTGCTACTGTCCTCCGGGGAGTGACGTCTGCTACTGTCCTCCGGGGAGTGACGGCTGCTACTGTCCTCCGGTGAGTGACGTCTGCTACTGTCCTCCGGGGAGTGACGTCTGCTACTGTCCTCCGGGGAGTGACGTCTGCTACTGTCCTCCGGGGAGTGACGGCTGCTACTGTCCTCCGGGGAGTGACGTCTGCTACTGTCCTCCGGTGAGTGACGGCTGCTACTGTCCTCCGGTGAGTGACGTCTGCTACTCTCCTCCGGTGAGTGACGGCTGCTACTGTCCTCCGGGGAGTGACGGCTGCTACTGTCCTCCGGTGAGTGACGGCTGCTACTGTCCTCCGGGGAGTGACGTCTGCTACTGTCCTCCGGTGAGTGACGTCTGCTACTGTCCTCCGGGGAGTGACGGCTGCTACTGTCCTCCGGGGAGTGACGGCTGCTACTGTCCTCCGGGGAGTGACGGCTGCTACTGTCCTCCGGGGAGTGACGGCTGCTACTGTCCTCCGGGGAGTGACGGCTGCTACTGTCCTCCGGGGAGTGACGGCTGCTACTGTCCTCCGGGGAGTGACGTCTGCTACTGTCCTCCGGGGAGTGACGGCTGCTACTGTCCTCCGGGGAGTGACGGCTGCTACTGTCCTCCGGGGAGTGACGGCTGCTACTGTCCTCCGGGGAGTGACGGCTGCTACTGTCCTCCGGGGAGTGACGGCTGCTACTGTCCTCCGGGGAGTGACGGCTGCTACTGTCCTCCGGGGAGTGACGGCTGCTACTGTCCTCCGGGGAGTGACGGCTGCTACTGTCCTCCGGGGAGTGACGGCTGCTACTGTCCTCCGGGGAGTGACGGCTGCTACTGTCCTCCGGGGAGTGACGGCTGCTACTGTCCTCCGGGGAGTGACGGCTGCTACTGTCCTCCGGGGAGTGACGGCTGCTACTGTCCTCCGGGGAGTGACGGCTGCTACTGTCCTCCGGGGAGTGACGGCTGCTACTGTCCTCCGGGGAGTGACGGCTGCTACTGTCCTCCGGGGAGTGACGGCTGCTACTTTATCACCCACCTCCTACCTTCTTCTACCTCTGCCAATATTATTTATTAATTATTCTCATGTTCAAATTCTTTGTCGAATCTTGCCTTAATGGTGTGGATGGAGGTGGCTTCCTTAACGTCTTCTCTCAGTACTCGCCTAGTTGTGCTTGTGGGGGTTGAGCTTTGGCTCTTTGGTCCCGCCTCTCAACCGTCAGTCAACTGGTGTACAGGTTCCTGTGCCAATTGGGCTCTATACTATCTAAATTGTATACCGTGTATGAAGTCAGCCTCCACCACATCACTTACTAATGCATTCCATTTATTGTTAACTACTATGACACTAAAAAATATTTTCTAATATTTTTTAGTGTCAAGTTAGTGTCAAAAAATATTTTTTCTAAAAGGACGAACTTTAACGCAGTCCGTCCTATCCAACGTTCATAATATCACAAACATGTACTAAATTACCCGAACCTAACCTAACAGAGGACCAACGAATAGAAAATAAGACATCACGTCCATTTTGCCAGCCGCTATGATTTTTAGTACATCAGTATATGGCCTTAGGGGGATTTATAGGTGTAAATGGCAGGTAGTGTTTGAGAGGACTGGTTGTGAGAGGAGGCCGGGTACAGGAGCCGCAACCCGACCTGGTGGCTGGTCCTCGTGCGACAGCGGCAAGTAATCGGCTATTTTAGCGCTCTTACTGTGTTGACAGTCACCCTTCGCGCGCCTTTTCTTTAGAAGCATTTAACCACCGCATCATTTTAATATTTTACAATGATGTTAATTGTTGTTTATTTGTTAAAATAACAACAAATTGCAGTTACTGTTGGTGGAAAGGTATTCAACAACTGTAGGAAACTGGCGCCTGACAGCTGAGTGGACAGCGCTTCGGATTCGTAGTCCTGAGGTTCCGGGTTCGATCCCCGGTGGAGGCGGAGACAAATGGGCTAAATGTTCCTTTCACCCTGACGCCCCTGTTACCTAGCAGTAAATGGGTACCTGGGAGTTAGATAGCTGCTACGGGCTGCTTCCTGGTGGAGGGGGGGGGGTAACAAAAATTAGGCCTGGTCGAGGACCGGGCCACGGGGACGCTAAGCCCCGAAATCATCTCAAGATAACCTCAAGAAGATCATTTTTGAATGGATATTTGTGCTCACACACCTATATATACTCACCTATTTTTGCCTGTAGGGTCGAGCTTCCGCTCTTGGACCGCACTTTACAGACGCCGGCTCCACAAGTCAGTGACTCCAAACCTATAGTTTTATGTAATGTATATTTAATATTATGAATGAGTTTCTTCATCATGCTCGTTTTCTTCCTTTCCTTTCTCCTACTACTATCTTGCTTTATTTTGTTGTGTACGACACACATGTTTGGTTACCTTCCGTCCATGCCGTCTTCTTCTCTCTTCTTCTCTTGGTGTTGTGTACGACACACATGTTTGGTTACCTTCCGTCCATGCCGTCTTCTTCTCTCTTCTTCTCCTGGTGTTGTGTACGACACACATGTTTGGTTACCTTCCGTCCATGCCGTCTTCTTCTCTCTTCTTCTCTTGGTGTTGTGTACGACACACATGTTTGGTTACCTTCCGTCCATGCCGTCTTCTTCTCTCTTCTTCTCTTGGTATTCATTGTAAACATTTATTTTTTGGACAAATCCACAAGGGCCGTGACGAGGATTCGAACCTGCGTCCGGGAGCATCCTTGTGGATTTGTTCATTTGATGCATTACGTTAGTGTGATCTCTGTGTGTAATATCTTTTTTGTCCTGCACTCTTAATCCCTGCAAGTGTTTGATGTCTCCTCTCTCCTCTTTTCTAGCGACGTCTACCTCTCTCAGTCTTCGTGCCTCATTCCCTCGTAATTTTGGGACGATTCTCTATACAAACCATTGTAGTTTGTAAAGTTTTCTGACCATTTTTAGGTGGACGGCTCCACAATGGGAACCGTCCCATTGTGACTGCATACTCTTAAGTCTGGTCTCGCGTAGGTGTACTGCAGTGGTCTTGTCTACTGTTCCCATCGTTTCCTGCTTCCATATTCATCACCTTACACTTGCTGGCGTTGAAATCCGGAAGCCATTTCTCGTATCAACTCTGCAGCTGCTCCATGGGAATGTGTGTGTGTGCGTGCGTTAGAAATATATGTAGTAGACATAATAGAGGAAAAATAGATTTGTTAGAAAGGCGGGGTCCAAGAGCTAATAGCTCGAGTCTGCATACACACAATAAATATATTTACAGAGTAAGGTAGACGGTTGGAACAAGTTAAGTGAGAAGGTGGTGGAGGCCAAGACCGTCAGTAGTTTCAAAGCATTATCTGACAAAGAGTGCTGGGAAGACGGGACACCACGAGCGTAGCTCAATAAGCATAGAATGTTTGGTAATATGATTATTGTTTGAAATAAATATATATATATATATATATATATATATATATATATATATATATATATATATATATATATATATATATATATATATATATATATATATATATATACTCTGAACAGGGTGAGAATAACTTGAGCTGCCTCATCCTTTTGTGTACATTTATACCTCAATAAACTTGTTCCAATTCCAAAATCTTAGGCTTCATTTCATTCACTTGAATCATCAGTGATTTTATATCAAATTAACTATCCTGGCCACAATTTTTATGATTTCTTCAAGTGTCTTAAGCTGTATGTGCCAGTTTTGACATATACAACTTCCTCGTGTACAATACAGTACCGTAAACCTTTCAGCAGATGTTGGCCATATTGTATGTAACCACATTTACACTAACTGCTTCTTTACCGACCATGCTGGGTGGCGCACCAGCTGTTGTCACGGAAACTGTCTTTGAAAGATCAACCTGTCAATTAGACAACTCTTTTTACTACTGTCTTGCATATGTCAGCCCCTGTGGTATGTCCAGGGGCCACATTCACGAAAGCACTTACGCAAGCACTTACGAACCTTACATCTTTTCTCAATCTTTGGCGGCTTTGTTTCCAATTATTAAACAGTTTACAAGCATGAAAACTTGCCAATCAACTGTTGTTATTGTTATAAACAGTCTCCTGGTGCTTCGGAGCTCATTAACTGTTTAATAATTGTAAACAAAGCCGCCAAAGATTAAGAAAAGATGTACAGGTTCGTAAGTGCTTGCATAACTGCTTTGTGAATCTGGCCCCTGGTTATGAAGGTCACCACTCCTTCACCAGGGTCAGCACCTGGCTATATACTGGAGCAGTAGTGGCTAGTCTACTTCGTGATGGGACATTCTCAGACCTTCTCAACAACACAAATGAAAAGCAGTCTACATACAACAGTACCTGGGTGGGGGGGTTCTGGGAGGGCAGGCGCCAGATTCACGAAGCAGTTACGCAAGCACTTACGAACCTGTACATCTTTTCTCAATCTTTGACGGCTTTGTTTATAATTATTAAACAGTTAATGTGCTC